>NW_010122121.1:0-35771 GCF_000699245.1 Pterocles gutturalis | reverse complement strand
TTAACTTCCCCCCCCCCCCCCCCCCCCCCCTTTTTTTTTTTATGCCTATAAAATGTTTAGGCCTCATTCTATTTTGTAAAGATTCATTTGAAACAGAGTTTTATTTATCAATATATCCAAGACACATAATTATCTTTTCCCTTTCAGCAGTATTGACTATATTTGGGACAGGAAATGATGTAATTTTAATTTGGTTCACTAATGGTGTAGTCATGTAGTTTGGTGAAACTACTACATTGTTTATTGAATTACTGCAATGCAGTAATCCAGCTTTTACATTGATCTAATAGATTGACTGAATTACATGTAAATACCTTGAAACAGATGTTGGGCTATTCTGGACCTTCCAGCTTTCCAGCATAATGTTTCAAAGGCTGGTATTCTCTTTCTGTGCAAATTCTAAAGTTGTAGTTAAACTGCAGTTTTAAGGTTGTGGGTTTTGGTTTTCTGAGTAGCAAAGCAGGTGTTTGCCAAGTGTCAGTTTCTGGGATTTGTCTTGTTACACTGCATTTTTTTTTTTCTTGTAATTGCATAGTAAAAGATGTGGTTGAATTGAAGTAATTTAATGTATAGATTTAAATTATATTTGCTGATGTAACTATGAACGTATTGAAACAATGCATTCATTTTAAAAAAACACATAATATTTGGTCTCGCACATTGTCACAGCATGATATAAATTTTAAATAATTTTCAGTAATTGCCTATCTACCCCAATTTTGTAAATGATGTGTTAGTTTTGAAATGCAAAAGGAGTGATAAAGCCCCACTAACATCTTGCCTTTTTATTCAAAATTCACTCAGTAATAGCCACTTACTTATCTAAAGAGGATCAGCTTTACTTTGCTTCACTTTGTACAGACTGTTTTCACAGATTATTACCTTAAATGCTTCATCGGCCAGGAAATTTCACCATCTTTGGATGTCAGTTTAGTGACAGCCTTTAGTGCTGTCATGTGCTCTTGTCCTGTGCTAGGTAAATAAAGCTAGCCACCAGTTAAAGCTGCCCAGGCAGTTACACTGAAAAGGTTAGGAGAGGAAAGAAGCTTCGTATTCCAATTACCACTTAAAATACCTGCTTGTATGTGTGTATCATAAGTGCCATACCAGTACTGTGTATCAATTCTACAGAGCATCTTAACAGCTTTTTTCTCTTGTTTGTTTTGCCTCAGTGTTTTCCTCTTTCATCTGCTTTTCCTCTTTTTGCTTTTTCTGTTCCTGGTTTGAAGATGGTCTGCATCCTTTTTTTCTGCTCTGAGGTGGTGCTCTTTCATAGGTGTCTATCGTAATTCTTCCTCTGCGGACTGGGGAGGAGGCTGTAGCCTTCCTCTGAGGAGTGGGGATTTAGTTTCAAAAATCAGAACACTTAATACACGCCAACATATTAATGTAACATTTTACATTTTGCAGGTTGGGAATCCACGTGTCGAGCTCACTCTTTCTGAACTTCAAGATATGGCTGCCCGACAACAGCAGCAGATTGAAAATCAACAGCAAATGTTGGTTGCTAAGGTAATAATTATACACAGATCATAATAAATAAAAATTTACTTGAACGCACGCAAGCTTAAGTTTCATGGATACAGAAAAACACACTAATCCATTCTAGTTAAGCTCAAGAAAGAGCTTGAGAAAGCCATTGTTTTACTGAGTTAATCTTAACCTAGGCAATATACAACATTTCAGTGTAAATGATACTATAACAACCTAATTCAAGCCAAGTCATGTGTCTTTATAAAAAATATTGCTGGGTTTTATTTCTCTCTTTTGTGAGGCCCACTTCATGATCTGTAATAGACCAGGCTTGTCTCTATGCTCATATTTAGTAGCTCATTCACTCTAGCATAGCAATAGTGGTATGAGATGTGAATATGCCCCTTTTGTGTATATTCATATATTACATTTACAAAGTCTCCAAGATGTGCAAATCTAAATATATTTTCAGAGTGGGGAGTGGGTTTAATGTTTTTGACATTGTTGTAGGTGTTACAATACACAGTATGCACTAGATGCTTGGAGTATCTAGGAATCAGCTGTTCAATTCTGTTGATCTTTTTTGATGGAATTAAGGTAGAAAAAGAAACATTTTCCGTGTGTGCCCAGCAGAAGGACTGTTATTAAGAACTGGAAAATTATCTTACAGTAGGTCAGCTTGTTTAAAATGATCTGTTGGACACATTTTGTCGTCTTTGGGAAGCTGGATAACAGCATGGGAAGTTCATTTTGCAACAGCAGTAGAAGTGCTAATAGCAGCAGAAATCAAATGCCAGAGGAAGCTTCACAGATGTGTTTGAATGAGTGTTCAGGCTAGGGTTGTATTTGCACATATATGTGAATTTGACATTTGGTCTAAAAAATCTTGAATCTCTGCTCTAAAACAGATTTCTTAAATTAATATTAAGTGGTTTTTTTTAGGAGGTCTGATACATATTTTAACTAGATACAACCTTTTCTGATTTCTGGAGGTAAAAAAGCCCCATTGATTGTATTGATGGGTTTTCCTAAGTTAACTTATTTTTAAATAAATGGATAACAGGTACTTCTTGTCTAAAACCTAATTTTGTCAGGAACAACGTTTGCGTTATCTGAAGCAGCAAGAACGTCGTCAGCAGCAGTCTGTTTCAGAGAGTGAAAAGCTTCAAAAACTTAAAGAACGTGTTGAAACCCAGGAGACAAAGCTGAAAAAAATCCGTGCCATGAGAGGACAAGTGGACTACAGCAAGATCATGAATGGCAATCTGTGTATGTGGGATTTTTAAGTAATTTATTTAATTTCAATTACTATTCACTGCATGACTAGCAAATAATGCTATATTTCTAGTCAATATAGCACTGAAGGAGAATTTCAAATAGAATACAGAGTGCTGTGTTTCTATGAAATTTTTATTATGACATAACTGTTTTATATAGTCAGACATAAAGTCAGAATAAGTCTATTCTGTAGCTATTAGGAAATGTTACGACTGTTACGACACGTAAATATTGTATATGTGCATGCATATACTAGATTTAAAACTAGTGTGTTGTATTTATCAGTAACTGTAGAATTAAAAAATTAACAACTTCTGCTTTAATTAATAGTTTTTTGTTATTTTTGTCTTGTTAATTTTAGCAACTGAAATTGAGCATATAAGTGCCATGTTCCAGGAAAAGCAGCAGGAGCTACAGGCTGCAGTGTTAAAAGTGGATCAACTTACTCAGCAACTGGAAGATTTAAGGAAAGGCAAACTGAATGGGTTTCAGTCTTACAATGGACAAATGACGGGACCTGCAGCAGTAGAATTAAAGAAGTTGTATCAAGAACTACAGGTGAGTAACAGAGAGATGCTATTTGGATGATAGCTGTAGATTTTTAAAACTTGTATTACTGCTCTTATGGGTGGCCATTTAGTTCTGTGACATCATATAAAACTGGTGTATTGGAATGCTGTTAATGCGTCAGGTTGTAGTTAGCATATAACCCTCTTTAAAACAGAATTTCATTAGCTTTAAAAGCTATTTTTGTTGCTCATGCACAAAATGATACAAAGTGTGCAAGTGTTTTGAAGGGCGTATCTCAGCCCCTAATACTGAAATACTGAATATTGACATAATCTAGTACTTGGTTTAATCTCTCTTTAAAAAAAATTTGAAAAAAATTAATTTTGGTACTTTTCTATTTTGAAAAGAAGTGGGTGTAGCAAGCTCACTTAGATGTGATCTTAACTTGGAGACATGACTGGACAGTGAATAAAAGTAAATTTAAAATACATTGTGAAAATATAGCTATAATGTCTGCTGTAAATAAAAAAATACACAAGAATTATATAACACATTTTAACAGAATCATCAAAAATATAAGCTGCACTGTATTCACCACACTATATAGTGCACTATAGTTGCAGTATGTTGACACAGTATTCCCTGTATCGCTATCATATATCCTCCTGAAAGACAATTGTTACATCAAAAGCGTAGTTCTCACATGAGTAATTAAATGTTCCATTTACATTGAAATTTTGTCCAGTTTTTATGTTTAAAAGTTACAGAATACTTAATCATGTGCCAATGTATCAGGATTTGAGGGCTTTTTTATTTACTCACATACTTTATTGTGATCAAGGCAACAGCTCTAATATGTATTTAGTATTTAAAAATTAATTTAAATTTCAAAATCAGTCTCACTTTTTTACATGACCAAATACAACATACAGATTAATCCTTTGCATATTTTCATGAATTAGGAATAAAGGTCCTTTTTTCTTCTTTTTCCCCTTTCCCCATTTATACAAGGCATATCTACCTTTCAAGTATTTCTAAGTGCAAAGATGCTTAATAGACTAAAATTTCTCTCTCATGTTTCACAGTGATCCCATATACGTTTATTAAGGCTTAAATTTGCCTCAGGTTTTTTTTGCATGTAACATTACCGTGAAAATTGGAACACTGAGACAATACTGTCAGAGTTATTGAAAGTATGGAAAAATGCCAATGGGAAAGCAAGAGAAATAATTATAAAGACTGTCATGATTGATTTAAACCGTAAAGGTAATCCATCCCCTAATCTACTGGAAACCTGCTGTGAATGTTTCAGTTTAATCTCCATGTAGAGAGGAAAATCGGTGCCCAGCCCCTGCAGTAGCAGTTCAGTTAACCTCCCATCAAGAAGTTTTATGTGGAACTGGAAACAGAATCAATAGCATTGATCAATAGCAATTTATCTTTCAAGTTTTATATCACTTAGTTATCATGATATTCAAACTGTCTTGATGGTTAAACATAACTTTTAGCAAACATTTTTGGTGACTTAATTTTTCATGGTGGAATTCAGTTTTTAAATGTTTTTTATGCCTAATTCTTCAATCCACTTGCTATAAATGGGATGCAGTCTATATGTATTTTATAGGTATCCACCAGTTTATTAGGACTTTCTTTCACTTGTTTCTTTTAAGAGCTGTTCATGGTTGCAAATGCTAATTTGACAGGTTGCGTGGAAAAATAACATTAGAGACATCAGAACATAGCTGATCCCAAGTGGCTCTGAGTTTTTTAACACCGCATTAGAAACCAACTTGATAACAGGCAAATTGAAGTGACTGTCCTAACAAGTGGTTTGGGTTTATTTGGTTTTTTTTTTTTTTGAAGATTCGTAACAGGCTTAACCAGGAGCAGAACTCCAAGCTTCAGCAGCAGAAAGAACTCTTAAACAAACGCAATATGGAGGTGGCTATGATGGACAAGCGCATCAATGAGCTGCGTGAACGACTATACAAGAAAAAAGTTGAGGCACGTCAAAAAGAAAACATTCCTGTAAGATAAACTGTTAAAAGGGCCACACTTTAGTTTATCAAGAGCCTATAAAAACAGCATAGAATCTCGCTTTTTCCCAGCTGAGTAATACAATTACATCTAAAGAGCCTATTTTAAAAGTAGCAGGCTTCTTAAAACTATTGTAAGGTTTTGTATAGATATTAGAAAACTGTTAGACAGAATGTGTTTCCGTTTATTTTTCTTTATGGCATAGACCATACTATGTTAAAAATGACAGCGGTTTATATTTCTATGAAGCAAAGTGTGATTATGGGCTGTGTTTCAAAGCATGAATACATAAAAAATTTGTTTTTTGTAAAATCTTGGTCTTCCAATATGGAAAACTGATAAAAACAGAGATGGTCTGATCAAGTTAGTCTTAATAGCTATCTGGAACTTTGAAAAGAAATCAGTTGCACAGTAGACTATTTCTGTAAGGACTAGAGAGATCAATTCTGGATTCCCATATGTATTCCTAGCTGGAGATACTGCTTTGCAAAAAAAAAACAAAACCAAAACAACCACATATTGGATCATTTAAGAACTCATTTTAGCCCATTTGCCCAAGAAAGGCCCAATGAAAAGAGACCTTCTACAGATAAATGTTTCTACAAGAAATGTTATGTCTGAGAAGTTTAATTTCTGAGGTGTTGATTATAGGGAATAAAATTTTTACTTTCTCCTTTTTTTAGTGTAGAAGCATGGAGTATGGTAACTTAATTATTGAGGTGACTTAGATACAGTGCATGGTTCTAGATAATTAAATTTAAACCTCCTGTTCATGCACAAATGCCTAGATTAAATGGAAGATCATGTTTCAATTTTTCTGATTTTCTTTTTTTAGTTGAATCGTATTAATGGAACTTCATCACCCCAGTCATCCTTGAGTGCTTCAGGAAGGGTGGCAGCAGTAGGACCTTATATTCAAGTTCCAAGTGCTGGCACTTATGCCGTACCAGTAGATCCAGTTAAACCACAGTCTCTCACCATTGCTTCTAGCTCAACCCATGGAAGATCAAAATCTGGTAAGTACTTATGTGTGGTGTTTATTAATGCACATGGTTTGGAAAGGAGTAATAAAGAAAAGGAAATCTTAGGAGACCCAGTGTTGGCATCATCTCTGTAGTGGAAGAGGCAAGTTTTGGCTGTCGTGATACTGTCCTGTGAACTGGACATTAGTCATTTTTATATGAGGTGTTTTTGCTTCTTCCCGTGAATTTTTCTTAGGACACTTAAGTGTTTTCTTTGAAATTTTACTAGCTGGTACACCACTAAAAGGAGCACATGTTCCTTCACAGATTCTGTGTTCTGTCTTTGATAGCTTTTCAATTAGTATGCGTGTTTGAATCTAATAATGAAATGAACTTTGTGGCAAACTGTATTATAAGCTATATTATAAAACTAGTTACAGTATGTTGCTTTGTATCAAGTAAAACAAAGCTAGTGAACAAGTAAAAATAATATTAAGTCTCAGAAGGAGACTAAATAGGAAAATCGAATATAACTATGGGAATTTTTTGCTCCAACTGAGATGTGAGAATTTGTGGTGCTTGAAGCATTTCTGAAATGAAATAATAACCTTAGCATTGATGCTGTTCACTTGTTTCTGCCTTCATTAGTGAAGGAGCTGCCCCTCCAGAGCACTCCCCAGAACTTGATGTCCAAAATTGGCTCCAATGTCTCCCATAATTAATAATTCCATCTACATTATAAAACAGAATTATTATCAGGTTTCTTTTAATTTACATTGGGTACTGAAGGAAGCAGGTCATGATATTTGTGCCCTAAGTTCTCATTCTGGCAAAGCTCACCTCTGCTTGCATCTTAGCAAAATCAGAATTCTTATGAAATGGTTAGCTAGGAAAATGCACATAATACAATTAAAGATGCACCATCCCATTGGTGCAACCACAGGACTTAGTTTACCTGGTCTCCTAGGAGAGATCTAAAAATAAGATAAGCAATGACCACTAGAGCAAAGCTTCTGCAATACTCACATACATTGCAGTACATAAAACTTAATACTCAGCAGAGCTTGCAGCGTGCTTCCAGATGGGGAAGAAGAGACAGAGGGAAGACAGTCTGAACCTCTCTGTAGGAAAGAATGACAGAAATCCCACCCCCCTCCAAAAAACCCAAAAGTCAGGAAGTGAAACTATCCAAACAGAATTTTAAAAAACCCCAGTCTTTTCCATTGATACCTGTAGTTTAATTCAGAGGCAGTATAAATGCCATCCCTGTGGTTTTATAGAAAAGTGACTTAATTGTGGGGTGAAGTGACAGATTTGCAACAGTTTTGTTTTCAGACATGTGGATTCCTGTTCCACATATTAGATAGTTCATAACTTTTAAGTTCACCAACCAAAAATAATTCACTATTTTGTAAATATCAACCTCAGAAGATATACATAGCCATTCCTAGACTTACCTCAGGAGGGTACAAGATCTCTGAATGATAACTTTTTGATTTTATAAAAGTAATTAGTCTACCTTAGGGCTGACTTTGTGTTTATTGCTCTGAAGGTACTTGAATGAAGTTCTCTAAGATAGATTTATGTAAGGAGAAGTTTATAAGCTCCCAGGAAGAAAATAAATTGAGATTTTTTTTTTCAACTGTCATGCTTTTATTTCTCATTATCTGAGTGTTCCTGTTCTAATTTCTCCATTGTCACTGTTATAATTTTTCCACTACTTTTTTTTCTTTCTTTTTCTGTGTAACTGGATCTGCCTTGGTGTGTCCGGTAGAGACAGACTGTGGGTGTGTGAAAAAATCTCCAGACACCTGGAAGGTTTCTGATTTAGACATAATAGTGGATCCTATTCTGTCACCTCCCACTTCTCTTCAGTCTGCTGTTCACAATGTCATCCGCCTGGCACCTACTGTCTTTGACACCCAGCACTGTGAGTCCGTAGAAGATCTCTGGCTAGCTAAGAACTCAGTTTTTAATATGGTCATCTGAGCTCTTGCATACAGATGCATATTAAACAGCATCTTTAGAACCTGTGTTGTGGTCTAGCACGCTGAAGATGCTGTTGAAATGTAAAATTGTTGAGAAGTTGCTTTTCATCTTTGAAGAAAACAGATTTGCAGCAAATTCATCCCTGGAGTAATGTACTAGGAATAAATTTTCTTCATTGAAAAACCTTGAAATTTTCTAATTGTTGTGAGATGATTCATAGTAATCACCAAAGCATGTTTTATTACATCTCAGATTAGATTACATCTCAGGTACAGGTTTAGATTGAGTTACTTTATGGGAAACTTTGAGTTTCCGTGTTGCACTGGCCCCAGAGTTGGGATAAAAGCTCACTCTCTCCAAGTCAATAGCAAGAATCTCGCTGACTTCCATTGGACAAAAATGTCATACTTAGTTTGCATTTCAGTTGCTGTAGTAAGTATCCTCGATACAGACCTACAAAAATTTTTAGGTAAAGTCAGAGAAAATACACAAAACCTTTTGTGTCTGCATGTCACTGTCTTATTTATGTAAATGTAAAATGGACTGGTGAGAGTTGAAATACCCTGGGCGTTAGGTAGTCTTACAAGAAGCAGACAAGAGGTAGATTTGGAGGAGAAAATGAAGCCAGTTGGCTGAAATGGCTGTGGGGTGGCTGAGAGCAGGAGCTAGTGAGGGCTTGTCAGAAGGGCGTTGCCATCGGATGGGCAAGAGCATCTGGGACTTTTTTCAATCTAACCAAAGATAGCAGAAGGCAGACGCTGTTTGATTGCCTCCTTGCAGCACCTATCGCACAGCCTCTGGCGCCATGCACGGCAGTTGCAGATTGCAACAGCAGCTTAGTTGAGTGCATGAGATTCAGCTTAGGTTGTGGGAGTATGGGAGAGGTGCACTCATGAAAAATGCATGGTAGTTGGCAAGGCTGCCAGATTCTAATATGAAGAACATGAAGGTGGGAAGTTACATTCTGATGTTTATATAAGTAGAATGAAACAGAAGTTAAAGTGAAGAAGAGAGTCTGAATTTACTTCCAGTCTCTTACCTCAGAATTTGGGGATGAACATGCTCATATTTGGAATTCAAAGGATTACAAAAAGGTTTTGTGTAACTGTCTTTCTAACAGAAGAGTGTGGGCTTGTATTTGCAGGTAAGATAATTAAATTATTTGGGACTTTTGCTGTTGTTTCTTTAAGTGCTTTCTTAATAGCTAAACTTAATGGCAAAGATGCTTTCACATTTAGCGTGAATCAATTATAACACCTTTTACTGATCTTCAGAAGTTTTACTGAACCATAACCTTACTGAGTTATGGAACATCCTGTATATTTTGTACAGTAAGCATTAATTCAATGCATACGTGGAAAATTTGCTATTATTTAGGGTCAGAGTGTTTAGACTGTCATCTCTTTTGGTCTTGCTCTTTATAACTGGATGATTAAAAACAAAACCAACAAAAACTCCAACATGTCCAGTTCTTGGATGTTGCCAGTACTGAAGCCCAGCCTCATTACGTTACTTCCTGGCAGTCTGCAAGTGTGAAAAGTGATTTCTGGACTGCATACTATATTCTCAGTGTAAAAATATGCAAGTGTTAACCCTATTTGAATGACCAATCACAAGAATATTCTTGTTGCAAAGTAATTCTCTCTCAGAATTCAAACACAGTTGATCTGTATTTGAAAAGTTAATACAATATAGTATGGGTAATATTAAGGAATGGTCTGCACATATAATTAAAAAATAACTAGTATGGTAGCTTAAATGCAGAGGTATAACTTTTTTTTTTTTTGCTCACTTAACAGTGATATGATTTTAACAAGCCTATAAATAGGTCCATGACCTAATAAGAGTGAATTTGCACTCATATAGTGAAAACACTGGGTGGTAACTGTCAAGAAGTCTTCAGGTTGCCATTGAGGGGGGAAGAAAAGGGATACTCAGGAAAGAGGATAAGGCTTATGGACAGAAAGTAGAGTGGTGATGTTAAATTCACTGTAATTAGAATGTTCCTTTGCAGCTTATTCTTAGACTATCTGTTGTACTAGACAGACGATGGCAGAGAAATCTAGAAATAGCCTTGCTGATTCTGTTTGCTTGGGGCTTAAAACTGAAATGAAATGGGAAAGTTTGCCATTAAATACCCGATTTTCAGTTGATGTTGTCTTACTATGGAGTCCAGAAATCTCAGTAAATCTCCACACATACACACAACCCATTTTAGTTGTTATCCTCTAGTAAAGATAGTTACGTGTTACATGTCGTCTTTACTGATCCTGAGTGCTCCACTAAGCTAGTTACAGGCAATAAGCAAAGGAGAAATGATCTCTGGTTTCCTTAGAGTAAGAGAAACCTTAAGTTTAATCTTTTAAAGGCAAATCAAAGCCTTAGGAGATAACCAGGGATATATGTAGTTACTATAAAACAGATCTAATTATCAGGCTATTTTAAACTTTCCTGTTTACTTAGAGAACAGAAACTGTATAGTCTCACGCAGTTAAGTAACATATCAATGCATCTAGGACTTAATTAAGGATTTGTTGCCTCAGTTTATGTGCAGCTATGCATCATTTTTTGCATATGATGAAGATAAAAGTCCATGACTTGTATCTTGACACTGTGAGTTGAAGTTGTCAGCTGACTTTATATATAAATTTCTTTAAAATTAATCTCTGGGGCAATTCTAATTAGGAGAGTATGCTGAAGAAAAACAAAAGGTAAGTTAATCACCACTTCCAGCAAAGGAATGTATGCATTTGTTCCACCTCATTGTTGAAATGAGTTTTTACATCCTGTTACGAGTGAATGAAACTAGTAACCATAGTTTAAATTCAGAGTAAGTCCACTCAGAGCTTATGTAGACTCAACATTTAACATAATTTGACAGTGTCTCTGCATGGTACCAAAAGAAATATGTTGATGAATGTTTCTGTAAGGATTTTTGTTCTAAACTTGTTTGCCTTCTAATAGTAGAATATGCAATGCTCAAACCAAAATTCAGTACAAATTTTCAATACAATTTGAATGTCAGATGGTAATGAACAGTCTATTACATGCAGTGATTGGGCTTTCACTGTTGATTTCTGAGTCAAACATTAACAGTGATCTATCTCATTTCTGGAATCACATTAATCCTGTTGTAATGTAAACTATTCCATCTCACATGTAGTTTTGCCTGTTTACAGTGGTGGTGTGGGTTATCTTAAATACAGTGTTTTTGTCTGTTTTCAAGCTAATGATGGAAATTGGCCAATACTTAAACAGAGCTCAACCGCTGTGGTAAAACCCCCTCAGATCTCCAACGCAGACTGGAAAGAATCAAGCATGGATACTGCTTTGAAACAAGGAACTATATCCAGCCAGCCTTTGCCAACTTCAGTATTAGGAAGTACTGATAAGCTGGTGGGTTTCATCTGTGAGATATTTATAGATGTGTTTTGCTAAATTGTGAACCTTTGGCTTCTATAGCTGAACTCACTTCTCACTCCTGATGGTTATTTTAAAAGTCATAAAAAATTACCTTTGTATTCCTCCTGTTCTTTACTGTTCTTATCACATTACAATTTATATTTCTTTTCAACTTCAGTAGTTCATATTCCTCCCTGTTCTTTTATTTATCTCATCTCCCCTTTCCTCTGCCTTTGCTTCTCATGTTTGTTTCCCCCACCTTCCTATTTTTCTAATTCAAATCTTTGCTACTCTTTTTCCTTGGTGTACATTATCACTTTTTCAGTGTACTCTTCTTCTCACAAAAATCTCACAAAAGAGGTCATTAAATCTGTCCCTGAGTGAGTCCACTGGTGCTGTCTGTCTGCACTGTTGTTCTAGTACTTTATGAATTCTTTAAAGCTGTAATCTTTAAAGAATAAGGATGTTGTCTTGAAATAGTTTTGGTACACTCTGTTATCATACTACATATTATGAAATACATTATCAACTAGATACTGAGATCCACAACCTAGAACAAGTTATTCAGGCTTTGAAAGTATGCAAATAGTTTTAGATTCATATTAATGTGTTATAGCTGAAGATGCCTTTAAACTGTGGCCTCTGTCTGATGTACGATGAGGTCTGGTGATAAACTCAGGTAGAATCATATCTAGTGATTAAGGAACACAAATTGTATTGACTCCTTTGCAGTCACACAAGTATGTTTTGTTGAATGAGGAATATTCTTGCTCACAAGTATTTCATTTAATTAAGTGGTATATACTATTTATTGTTTTTTACATAGGGTCTTGACCTGGGGAAAGTGCCACCAACAGTTCCTGGTGTAAGCAAGCAGTTGCCTCAAAACTATGGGACCTATCCAAGTCCAGTTCCCTTAGGAACAGGTTCTACAAATTCTCTAGAAAGAAGGAAGGATGGCAGTCTGCCCAGACCTGGCACCAGTATAACAAATCGGCAAAGACCTGTTCCACTTCCGCCACCAAGCAACGTACATCAGCCCAGTTCTTCACAACAGATTCAACAGAGAATTTCTGTACCTCCCAGCCCTACGTATCAACCTTCCAGTTCCCCCTTGTTTCCAGGAGGAGACGGCAGGCCGGAACTCCCTTTAACTGTGGCAATCAGACCTTTCCTAGCTGATAAAGGATCAAGACCTCAGTCTCCCAGAAAAGGGCCACAGACAGTAAACTCCAGTTCCATCTACTCAATGTATCTTCAGCAAGCAACACCACCAAAGAATTATCAACAAGCTGTATACAATACCTTAAATAAGTCGGTAAAAGCAGGTAGAAGATACTTTGCCTTTTTTTTCCCCTATGAAATAGACTGTTAAAATCTACTTACTGGGCTTAGTTTACTTTCTGTATCAGTTTGAAAAACTTGTTTAAATCTGTGAGAAGAGGAAAGATGTTTTTATGTATGCAGCATGGTAGAAAAATGATCCCGTATATTTTGGGGGTGATAAATACATATACATTCCATTACCTTTTATTTAAACCAAGATGCAATTAGAACAATATGGTCTGGATACTCTACCAATACTTTCAGAAAAAAAAGTTGATAAAAACAGTGTCTAGAGAGGAGAGTTTGTCTCCTCTTACTGTTTCCTCATGAAAGAGGAAAAACATTCCAGGTGTTACTTGTAGCTTATAATTGTAAGAAGCACCAGCATCACCACCAGGTGAGTATGTATTTCTGTTTTGCTAGGTTCCAATACAAATAATTTTATTTTTTTTTTCTTTCTGTATTAGTCGCTAGCAACAGAGACATCAGTGGTTTATTTGCATATATTTTCTTATGTAATTTGAGAACAGTTCTTCACTGTTTTCTGTCTTTCTTTTCTTCAGTTTATGGAAAACCCGTATTACAGTCTGGTTCGACTTCTCCCTCACCCTTGCCGTTCCTTCATGGTTCTTTGCCTGCCCAGACTTCCTCACAGCCACAGTCTCAGCCTCAGGCTGAGGTCTCTGAAAAAGATCAGGAGTTGGAAAATGCACCTCCATCCAGTGAAAACAGCAATGTGGAAAACATTCCTCGTCCCCTCAGTCCAACTAAGCTCACGCCTATTGTGCATTCACCCCTACGATATCAAAGCGATGCTGACCTTGAAGCTCTGAGAAGAAAATTGGCCAATGCTCCTAGGCCATTAAAGAAGCGTAGTTCTATCACTGAACCAGAAGGCCCAAGTGGACCAAATATACAAAAGTTATTGTATCAGCGCTTCAATACTCTTGCTGGAGGAATAGAAAGTGCTCCTTTTTATCAGCCAAGCAATCCACAGGACTTCATAGGCATCTTAGCTGATGTTGATAATGGTAACGCCAGTACTAATGGCAATATTGAAGAACCCATTTCTGTGCAACCTACAGTTCCTCTTCCTGATGAGCCACCCCCTTCGTCAGATGCTAATGATAATGAATTACCTTCTCCTGCTACTGAGGAACTGATAAACACTGAAACCACAAATCAAACATCTGAGACAACTGAAGATAACAACAACAATCTCGCTATAGTTCCTTCTACTGAACAGTCACCCAGTCCCACGCCTGAGGTCAGTTCTCCAGTTGAAGATGAAGCTCCTTTGCCACCTGTTCTTCCTCCTCCACTTCCTGCAGTAAGTAACAAAGCAAAAAGACAATTTTGTGAACTATAGAATTAGCTGTGTCTTTAAGCGTAACTGGAAGATGGTAAGCTTATGCTAAATGCTATGTTTGCACTTCAAGTTTCTTGATACTAAGAGAAAAGAAAACCAGGGGGGCTCCAAGGATAATTTTGATCGATTAGTTTCTTTACTACTGTAGCCCTTTAATGAGGAAAACATGCATACAGGCAACAGGAGGCTGTGTATGTACTTTAGGCTGTAGAACTTTTTTGGGGATATACTCCTGTTGTAGAACTCATCTGGGGATCTGATATTCCATTGAAACAATTTTTTTCATTTTCCCGGGCCTACAGAGGTAACTATATGTATGAAAGTAAGCTGTGGCAGGGAGAAGCTTTTTAATTTGCAAGCAAGCTGACATAACTGTTCTGGGAAAAGTGCACTCCTTTTCCTCTCTCAGCAGAGAGATGCGAGACCGGGGCTAACACTAACAGCAACACAGCTGACTTGTTTTAGCAGAAATGTTTTTGTAATGGGCTTGTCGCATAATTTGAATTGCTTTCAAAGTCCCTCCTCCAGCTGCACCAAACTCTTTTAAATACTTGTCATTACCAAACTCTACAGCATATGGAGAACTGAAAACAGGGAGAAAACTGAATTTTATTCTTAGTTTTTGCTATGACTCACTTTAACACTGGTTTCAAATAATATCTCCACTTTTTGATTCATGTAGGGACCTTGCATTCCTCTTACAGTTTGACTGCGGTGTGCAGAGAGCCTTGTATGCATTTTCCATGAGCTCAAGTGGGCCACGATACTTCTGGGAGTATGGAATATGCTAGCAACAGATATTATTCATACTGTGAGAGGTTTATTTTCCAAACTGAAATAGCCATACTGAATAGGAGCATAAACGAAAATGGATATTACAGTGCTAGAGACCAAAAGCATTCCATAAAAGCTGTAATTAAGAATAGACCTTCTTTCTGGCAAGTGACAAGGACACATGAGAATGATTCAGAATATTCTCAAAACACATTTAAATGTTTCAGATCTTGAGAATGCTTCTGCTGATAAACACCAGCTAGAATGCACATAAAATATCTTCATATTCTGTAGTTTTCCTTCCCACAGCAAAACTCATAACTTGTCAGTACTGACCTACAGTGGGTATTTCCGCTAATTCAAGGCAAAGATTCATCTGAGCTGAGACTGATACTCAGGCTTAACTGTGTCATGCTCTCTAGTCTAAGCCAAGTTTGGACAGTGTCTCAGACAATCCACCAGAAATACATTCAGTTTATATTAGATAAGATTAAGATTGTGGTGCTCAAAAGCCATTGACTTAAGTTTTAAGTACTTTGTTCCTTGTACTCACTACCTTTAGTTAGAAGCTTCTAGATGATATTGGCATATATATATCAAGTGTTTTGTTTAGAGAGTAATGCATAGTTCTAATTACCATTTAAGGAGGATGGGATTCTTAATCTAGTTAAAAAGTAACTGAATAATTTGTAATACTTGTGCAACCTGAAATGATGCCTTCCAACCTTCCATCTCTACTCAGACAAAACGTACCAACTTGAAGAAGCCTAACTCAGAAAGAACAGGCCATGGTTTGAGAGTGAAGTTCAATCCATTGGCCCTCCTCCTAGATGCTTCTTTGGAGGGAGAATTCGATCTTGTACAACGAATAATCTATGAGGTGAGCTTCTGCACAATGGCAACCTCTTTAAATATTTAAGAAAAAAGAAAGTGCTGAACTATTTTATGTTTTCAACAGGTTGATGATCCCAGTAAACCAAATGATGAAGGAATTACACCTTTGCATAATGCAGTGTGTGCTGGTCATCACCACATTGTGAAGTTCCTGCTTGATTTTGGTGTAAATGTAAATGCAGCAGATAGCGATGGGTGGTAAGTGTCAAGACTTTTAACTCAGTATCTGGGAAAAACAACATTTTGATGCACATTCGAAATTTAGTTGAGACCTGTTTTGATAACAACTTCCTTCCACTTTACCCCCAGCAAATGAGCACTTTCTAATCTCTAGATGGTGACAAACTCAAATGCAAGGTTACACTGTGTTCAACTCCCATGCAAGCCCACTTAAATCATAAAGTATACTACATTTTGGTTTTACTTGTGTAGTTACACTTCTTGTTCACATGCTACAATAACTAAACTGTAAATAACAACTGACAAAAGTTAATTCAAATTTCATCTTCATATAATCCACCACAGATTCTAGTGTTCTTGAAGAATCTAGCCTTAGAAGTAGATGTAGCACCTCTGAAGTGTTTGGAGGGGATGTGATGCCTTGCTGTGCTGATCTGCTTTGCCCTCACCTGATTTTACCTTGCAAATTTCCTCATATTGGAAAATAGCCTGTTATACCCTTCATATAGCAGCTTCGTAAGCTATGAAAATCAACATGTTTGTTAACATCAGTTTTGTAATGTTTGGCTTTACTGGAGTCAGGTAAATCCTGGAATCCACTCCAGTTGCTTGACAGGCTTTGGACAACGCATACGTGTACTATAATCATAGAGAACAATTTATTTTAAAAGTAAAGAGACTAAACTATATATTGCATGGTAAATTAGTTAGGAATTCTTGAAGTTATTTTTTCATGTCTACATTTTTGCTTTATTTCAGGACACCTCTGCATTGTGCTGCTTCTTGCAATAGTGTTCACCTCTGTAAACTACTGGTTGAATCTGGGGCAGCTATTTTTGCTTCAACTATAAGTGATATAGAAACTGCTGCAGACAAGTGTGAAGAGATGGAAGAAGGTTATATTCAGTGTTCCCAGTTCTTGTATGGTAAGCTGTGACACTACTTTACAAACTTGTTTAGCTTTTTGAAAATTCATCCCTTTTTGCCTCTCTGATCTGCATGAAACATCTCCTTAGGCCCCAGACTGGACAATACTGGCCATCACCTACCTGTTCTTTCAAAATGCTAAAACCGGAATACTCTTTTCATTATTACATTGCTCATAGTCCTGTTCTTTGAGTTACTTCACAGGCTCCTTCTAATGTTACAGATTTTTAAAGTTTAATTTGGCTTAATTTCAACCATGGGAGGTTTTGACAGTGAGTTGTCACATATCTTGACAGATACTCCAACTTGCAGATGCACAAATTTCTAGCAGATCACATGAAGAAACATACATACTTTATGAATAATTAGCTCACAGAATGTATTTAGTTACTAAGATATATTTTGCAAGAAATGTACCTTATATAACAGTCGAATTTTTAATTTACATCAGAGGATATAAGCTTCATTAAGGCTCTATATACCTGACACTGTGAAGATATTCAAAAGCTTCAAGTGTTATTGTATAAGGCCTGTTGTAGAAGGCAGGCCTCTGAGAAACATACAGCAGGTCTATTAAGCTGCTTACCTCAAACATTTGTAAAACTATTTTTATCCTCATTTGAATAAAAGATTGTGAAGTTTCTATTGCATATATAATAAAAAAGAAAAACCTCATGCTCTAAATTGGTTTAAAGTATTCTGTAAAATATGGTTTTATCATCCAGTTAAATTTCTGAAAGCATTTAATCATGGAAGTGCTGAAAGTTGTTTATGAAGTTTTATTAAT
Organism: Pterocles gutturalis; assembly: GCF_000699245.1. Lineage (NCBI taxonomy): Eukaryota > Metazoa > Chordata > Aves > Pterocliformes > Pteroclidae > Pterocles > Pterocles gutturalis. The sequence goes on along the minus strand of NW_010122121.1, from coordinate 17,863 downwards.
AAGAGACTAATATTTGGGCCACAGTGTCCACACTAAAAATCCGAAGAAGGAAACGCAGGATATTTTACCACTAGTGTTGTCTCCGATTTGTTTGTAACAGGAGTGCAGGAGAAGTTGGGAGTGATGAATAAAGGAGTGGTGTACGCTCTGTGGGATTACGAAGCCCAGAATAATGACGAGTTGTCATTCCATGAGGGCGATGCCATTACTATTCTAAGGCGCAAGGATGACAACGAAACAGACTGGTGGTGGGCCCGTCTCAATGATAAAGAAGGCTATGTCCCTAAAAATCTTCTTGGGGTAAGTTCTTTTTAAGTTGCCTTTTCCCTTCTATTTTTCACTTCCTCCTGAAGTAGGAACACAATGTGGATCTTTGGTCAGATTCTCTCTGGCCTCTGTGTCATTGTAAAGAAAAAGGAGAGGATAGGGTTAGGAGACTAGTGCTGGTTTTTATTTGGCAAGTTAGTATTTTAATATATTTTATGCTTAAATAATATTTTTTTTCCCCTTGGCTAAAATACAGGGCCCCTCTGTGAAGTGTGGTGGCTCTATTAGGCAGCTCAAAGCTTTGGCCAGGAAGTTCTTCAGGAAGGTTTTTAATACCTGGCACAAGATAAGCAATATCTAGATATGTACAAACTTAAAACAGGAAAGAGCCTTGACGATGATAACTTTACACAAGTTGTTTATGCTGCTCTCAGTCAAATGGAACATTGCTATCATGAGAGACAAATGTCAGCCTGCTACTAAGCAGAGAGATACAGAGAACAAAATGCGTAAGAAAAAACTGTACAGAGCAGGAAATAAGCGCTCTCTAGAGCTCGACAGGGAATTCTTGTACTTACATAAAAGCATCCTTTGGTCTAGTCTGGGATCTTGAGCTCAATGAACCAAGTCATTTTCAGAGCAGCAATTTGGCTGCTGTTGGCAGGAATAAGTCAGCCCTTGGCCTCCTGCTGCTTCTGGTTTATTTTTCCAGAAGTCACCTAAGAACATGCTCTAGCTTACGAAAACCTCATCCCCCAAAACACTTCATCACCCAGTTCTTGGTAATAAGTACCCCTTGGTTATAATTAAATTGATTTCTATTTAACTTGGTATCAACCATGCAAAGCCTAATATTTTTATTCTGTTTTTTACAGTTATATCCGCGAATAAAACCTAGACAGCGAACCCTTGCTTGAATTCAGTTGTACAACAGTGCAATACCATGCTGGTAACTGGAAACTTAAAACATACACTGGAGCCATCATTTTTGATCATTTCACACAGAGAAATAAAACTATGATATTTAGTTTTAATGGTGCTTTCTCTTATTAAATGGACAGCATCTGAGATTTTCAAGATCTGCAGTTTGTAAATGAGGATTGTTTTTATGTGACCCACCACTGATGAGGAGAGCGATACCTCCACTACCTACCGTGTTGCGCCAACTATTGTCTACAGCAGTGTTTAAAGTTCCGTGGTAGGAGCTTTCTTGTGTTAAATGTTCAGAGGTGTCATTTGCGGAGTGCAGATATGCTGTCCACTTTGCTCCAACCCCACAATAACTGTCCCACGTCAGGATGTTGGATATTTTGTTCGATACCAGTGAATGTTGAGTTCTCATTACTGATCAACTCTTTGGTTTCTAGGACACAAGATCTTCACCTATTACATGCATAATTAAGTAGTCACCAAAGCTTTATGAAGGCTAGGATTTTAAGTGGTAACATGCTATACACTTAAATCCTAGTCAAGACAACCCCAACAAAAGCTTTACATAGTCTATCATCTAGTATTATTTGCATTTAGGATCAAGCTAGAGAACTAACAAAACAACAGTATTTGTACACTTCTCAAAACCCCTACATAATATTTCACTTGGTGTTTTATTTTCTTCTTATTCAGCCTATAGCACCACTGTTACCTCTACTAATGTAAAGGTTCCCCTACTAACCACCTGAGCTTGTCCATCCTGGACGAAACAGTTAGTACCCAACTTGCAGCAGCTTAAGGGATTTGTATGTCTGCAGGGATGAAAGTGCAATAGTTGAAAAGGGTAAGAGTCGGGTAAGGGTTATACTGTGTAATTTGAAGTCTGCCTGAGGCAGCCTAGAAGAAAATACAAAGGACTGGATAGAAGTAGAAAGAGGGTTGTGTAGATGCCAAGTCAAGGAGAAGAAAGAAACAAGGTTTAGAGAAGGATTTAAGAAAGGCAATAGCTTCTTTGAAGAGAGTTTCTGTGGTTCTTGGCAGCCTACATCTGTTGCCAAGGCAAGTTATGCAATAACCTATTCCACTACATTGTAGTTTCAAGAAAAAAAAGAAAAAAAAAAGCCAAAAAAAACCAAAAAAAGCACTTCACTGGAATTTTAATTGTACATGATTTTATATACCAGAAGTATATTTTGAATTTCCCATTATAAGTTTTAGCCATATTGTAATTTTCTCCCATTTAACAGTATGCAATTTGATTAATTCTTCATGTACAAGTTCTGTGTATAATTTATATATCCATTTCTGCAGTGCTGTAACTTGCTTTTACCACAGGTTAGCATTAACTGTATATATTGTGGTGAAAAGTGAAAGGGTATTATTGTTGAAGAATTTGCTACATGAATGTGATGATTTCAAGAGCCGATGATACACTAATGCAGAGAACATGTAAATGTGCACAATAAAGTACTGCTAAGGCATGGCTGCGTTCTCCACTATTTTTATACAGGTAGCAACAGCAGATGAACGTTTGGTCATAGTCTACAGAAAGAGTAATTCTACCTTGCTGCATTCTAACAGATAACTCAAGTTTCTACGTTGTTTGACCAGCTGCACAGAAAATGGCTTGCAAACAATTTTGGAACCTCCTTATACCATCTGTGCCAAATTAATACTTGTCTAGAAAAGCTCTCAAGTGTCCTTTACACACAAGCTGACAACTGAGCCCTGTGTGCTTGTTTTTTTACCAGCGTAGGAAGATGGGAGGGCAGAAAAACACTTGGCTCAGCACATGTAGACAGAGGATTCATCCCAAGAGTTGAAACAATTATCAACACTTAAAACTAAAATTTGAGGGCTGTTTATATAAAGTCAAATGTTTCAGACCACAGTATCCATCGTTAAAGAAGTTATATATTGTGAAATTAAGTATCACTGCTTTTTTTAAATAAGTGAATTAATTTATTCATATTTGTACATTAAATTGTATACAATTTCAGACAGCATTACAGTTAGATTAACAAAAGCTAGTTACCAAAAAGAAAATACAAAACATTATTCTGCATACAGAAGGAAAGTTTCAAGATCATGTTCATGTAAGTCCAATTTGGTGGTATTTGGTGAAATATTAAGATGTTTAAAATGAAATGTTTAAAAAAATGAAGTGACTTCTATAAAATCATATCTAAGGCAGATTTTATTGTACATCAATTTTAAACATTTGGATAGAGGGAAAAACCTGAGATCTATACCCAAAAGCTATTCTCTGCAGAAGAGACATACACATTTGTTTGCTTTTTGTAGCAAACAGTATATATAATTGTTACTATAAAAGTTGTGCTGTACATTAGCTGTAGTGCAGGTCACTTTCATATTAAGTGCCAAGAAAGGCTTAACGAAATATACAAAGTCTTAAAAGGTGAGGCTGTTTAAAGCATTAACTGTATACATATTGCACACTATCGTGAATACTCATGGTTCAAAAAAATACATTGCATTTGCCAGTTCTTACATGATGAACCACGCTGGAATGAGAAAGGGTCAAGAATAGTAAATGTTACCAGCTGTCAAATTAGCAAAAACAGAGAGGAAGGTCCATGGTGGCTTGTGTCTTTCCTCAACTGGCCAACAGTTTGCAGTTCTTACTGGTCCCGGGACTCATAAAGAAGTTTTGTTGCCTAACACAAAGGAAAAATGGCACTGTGTTAACTCAAATTTCACTTGCAGCCACCTTACCTCCTTCCCACCCTTCCAAAAATTTACTTTAAACCCAAGGCTTTAAGTTCTTCCTCTGCAATCTTCCTTACTCTTAAGGCATTTAATGGAATTCAGTAATTTTTTGAAACTATTCAAGGTTACTTTAGGTGCAGAATGTGAGGTCACTGAAGATTTTAGATCAACTTACCTTTGTTTCTTCTTGGTCAGAAGTGACTATTTCTGAGCAAAAACTGCCTTTGAAAAAGTTACAAGTAGTACTTCTGAGATTTTTGTCATTTGTCCAAACATACGCAGTAAACAATGCTGTTTCTCTGTTCTATATTCCTCCTACCTCTTCTGCTTCACCCTAGCAAAGTTTCGGTGAGGTGGTCCATTTGTCTCAAACTATAGTATCAATCAGCCCCCTGCGAGGGGAACAGATGGGCATTCTCCAGCACCAAATCCTTTTGCTTGCTGTTAACTAGGACCTCTGAAAGTCTCACTGCACTGACCAGTTACTCAGAACTTAAACTCCTATCAAAGGAGACAAAGCAGTTGGGAGAGGGTGTTAATCTTATCCAGATAATATTCCTTCTCACCATATTTGTAGGAGTTGCATCACTTGTGAAAGGTGAGTTACAAGAGTATAAGGAAGTGCTAAACTGTACTCGGCACAGCAATGCAGAGCTGAGCTGCACTGTGCTGAACACAGTTAAATGGTGGGGTTGGGGGAGCTGGGGAGCTTTACAGCAGTGATAGAGAAGGAAACAGCCCCACGCTTGCATTTGCAGACAGCTTATAAATTACAGTTCTAATTCACAATTGATCAGATGAACAAAGTTCCAGAACTAGGTGGGGTGGTTTTGGTCTTTGTCGCTCCTAACTCTGACTTATGAAATAATAAATTTCAATTTCATTAGCCATACAGCACCTAGCAACAAAAGATGAAACAGCCCTCCGGAGCATCCTGCCTACGCCTCTGCTCCCATTTTCAAACATCAACTTCTTTCAACCTTCATAAAGTAGTAAAAACAACTAACTGAGTTTAAGTTCAAAAAAGTATTTCAAAATACACATTCTTCAGTGAGTAACAAAAACCTAAGGAACTTAGAAAGGCTAACTCCTACTTTCTTTTCACCCAAGATCTTGGGAAACCCTTTGTGATGCATATCTTCTTCAGATATCTGAGCAGAAAGCTAAAGTCATGTTCATAACAACCATCCATAGCTTCTGTTTTCTTACGCAACAGGGCCTTAAAATCCTTAAAGAAATAAGAAGAACAACAAAAAGCCTCCTAAGGCTGCATACTAATACTAAACGCCCCAGGCAAAGATTTTCTTCAGCCTTCTGGAAGTTTTGCCTCCCTGCTTACCTTATGCATAGCTGCCAGCCAGCTTGCTGATAGCTTCTTGTTACAGCTGAAGTCTTCGCTGGCTGTAAATTTCATCTGCACGAGCTCCTCTGATCCTGGTACCTTATACTGCAGGATCATACCTATGGCCCGAGTATTACCTCCTGAAAAAAAGAAAGAAAATCTTCAACAGCAACAGGTTTTGCCAACTAAGTAACATAACTTGTAGCTAATAAGCCTGTTTGAAGAAGACTAATCTCATCACTTCAAAGCAGTAGCAACTGCAGGTGCACTAACTGCTGCTGCACTGGAGGAGGCAGTGACCACGGGTGTTAATGACAGGCAATGGAGTGTGCAGACTCAATACTGTTTAATTATCTCTGGCAATCACTGAGGCAGAACTTGAATAAGCCATCAGGTAAAACCACTAGCTACACACGCTAAGAATACTGTCATGTTTTCATGTTACCATGTCTTCTCTTAAGTAATTTCGTACTGCAGCCTGCAGTTTGTAAACTGAAGTACTAGTGTCCAGTTAGACTGATATCAAAGATGGGACCCTTGCTTGATCCAAAGTCTGGCGTAACAGTCAAAAGTCCCTCCAAATCTGGCTAAGGGGGGAGGGTGGGAAAGATGTTTATGCCAGACTAGATGACGACTGGCAACATCATTTACTTCCTGAGGGAAATCCGCTACAAGAGACATTGCTCTGACAACAGCACAATAGCGAGATATTTGTATCTCTTTTACACTAGCTGCATAAAGATTAAGATAAACCAAAGCAAAAATACAGGAATGAAATAAAAGCTTTGTTTAGAATACCACACTGACTATAGACTTTATAGGCATTGCTTATTTCCTGAAACAGTAGAGCAAAAACTAAGCCCCAGAACAGCTCCATCATACAGAGGACACTTTTTGCAAACTAACTGCGTGAGAAGGCTCCTGGAGGCCATTACTGTAATATCCAGGAAGTCAAAGACAAACAATCTCAGCCTAAGCAACCTGATTAAAAGCCCGCAAATAGTGTTTATAAAAGTAGCTATTATCTCCTCTTCTAGGATAAACTGAAATCCAACTTCCTAATCACTTGCTCCCCTGAATCTACGTGGTCAGTTGAACAGATTAAGGCCCTACTTAGAGATAAACCAGTGGAAATCAAACACCTACAGCCTTGACCAGTTTTATTTATTCACACTGCCCATGTCTGGCATTCCAGGACATTAATGACTCAGGCAGAATACACCTTAGACAATAATATTGTGTATCACTAAAAATATTATTTCTCATCTTCCCTTCTCTCTTCTAGCATGGACAACAGTACATGTGGTCTAAAGAAGGCCTCAAATGTTTCAGTTCTCCTCCAAAGAGTTACAAAACATTCATTTTCAGTTTGTTATACACACAGATGGGAAGGAATAGATACATGTCAGGTTTAAACATAACTTGTCTTAAGTTGAACAGCCATAGCTCAAGAAAAAAAAAAGAACACTGCAGAGGAAGAGAGATGGGAGAAGGGCCACGACAACATGCTTAGGTGAGTCATGCTCAAATGTACTGGTGATACCTTCAGTAATATGCTGGCTCTCCAGAAGGCTGGTGTAAGTGTGAATATCTTTTTCTACCATCAAGAAGAAAGGCAGGCAGGCAAAAAGATAAAGCAGTCAGAAGAGCAGTGAACAAGGAATTAAAGGAGCATTAAGTAACTCAGCATAACATCTGGTTGATTTGAATACCAAGACAAGTTTACTAAAATTAACATGCTGTACTGACTGAATATTGCACAGGTAGGCTGTCCGATTAGAATATTCCAGCAGTGACAGAGGTGTTGCTAAAGAACAATTATTAAAATTCCTGACCTTGTTTGTTCTCATTTCAGTGAAATCATATTCAAGTTCATCCTGAAATACTCTAAAATCTGGTAAGAGATGAGGCAGTAAGTAGCTGCCCTCTGATTCAGGTGTTACTAGTTTCATTTGGCCACCCCTTCATCTTGAATGATATTGAGAAAGCACAGTTTATTTATATCCCTCCCCCCAGTTTCACTCTCCCTACAATTGTTTGTACCAGTAAAATAGAAATCCCAGCTGGATTCTGAAATGGAAGCTACCAAAGACTAACAGTTCCCTCCTAGGAGCTTTCAAATCAATGGATGTTTATATTTAGCCAAGAGAAAAGATCAGAACAGATGACGACCACCTTTACTCAGGTTTATCAAGAAGCTCTCCCATATTAGAGCTGTAAGGTAATTTCTCAATTCTTAGGTTTTACCCAAAATCCCAGTAGCCACATGGACAGGGTTCCACACATTGCACTCCATTCTGACAGCAACTGTAACTAACATAGTTATAAATGACCAATAACCTAGAAATGCACTGTCTAGCTAGAACAATAATTACAACTTCACTATTTTCTTCTTAATAGATAAATAGTATTCAATTAAAAATTTACCTCCAGGAGTAAATCCCTCTGTAAGTATCTGAACAGTTGAAATCTGTATAATTTCAATTTCATAGTGGCTGTCTCCATCCAAAACCAGATATCTGCATAACAGAAGAAAAAGTTTTAATTTTATTTTTCTACAATAGAAGTCCAAATCAAAGGAAAAAAATAAACTATCTCTCAGTGACTAGCTATTTTTATTTTCTCTGGGAAGGAGAGAAATCAAGTAGGAAAAAACACTTTTCACTGAAGTTCCTTACTTCAAGTAAAAAAACAAAACAAAAAAACACAAAAAAACCACCAAAAAATACCCCCCAAAAAACCTATAGTTAGTTCAGTTTGCCAGAAGACCCCTTCAAAATATTCAAAGCACTCTTCCAAAGTTCTGGGGGAAGAAGAGAACAGGGAGTCTAAAGTGTTCTAGCCAACCAAATTACAGGAATGAACAAAGTAATGCTTTGGCTGTAATGTTCAGCAATATGGTGCAGTGTTAGAATCAGTTTGAAACGGGCTTTTTTCAGTGGCTACAGATTTTTCCCTGCCCCTCCTTCCTACAATCCCTGTATCAGCTGGCAAAAACACTGTATTCCAGTGGCACTGAGAGGCATTATCAGTGAGTGGAGCTCCACCACTGCAAGGCACTCTGATCCACAGTGCTAGTAAATTCCAATACACTTACTCCAAAAAAGTTGTATCTATCCTTTCAGTCCGATTACTCCCTCCAATAGCCTCGCAGCAAGTTACTCTTCTATTTTGTTGAGGTTATTAGATAATAATATAGCTCTAAGTGCAACAATAGCATAGTTTACAAGTGCAATTTCTATCAATCTTTCTCACCTCTGATTGTTGGAAAGTCGACAAACCATGAGCTCAGATTTTTCCGATGTTCCCAGAGTCACGAAGAATGTAGCACCTGGAAATAAATGTTTTAGTATTCTAATGCAGAGTTTAGGAAGGAACACTCAAGTATCAAAAAGGATAACCGATTTTTACTTACTGCACCTAATACACTGAATTGAGTGAATTAAGAGACTAATTGAAATGTTAAACTGATTAACATCAGCAGAACACGCAAGTATAAAAAGCTGATCTTTAATTATCATGTTCTGAATCACAGGACCTTTCACAATTGCTATGTAATTTATCCCACATATCGTAGAAATACAGATGATATCTAAAATGAATCTTTTAAAAATGACAACAGATTTGGAGAAAGCAAAAATTAAAGACCCTATCCTGTCACCATAACACAAACTACTGCTTCAGTATTAAAAAAAAAAAATTATATCAGAAGAATCTAATGGTAGGATGTTGCCTTCAGCTCTATGCTTAATAAATCGTGAAGACACCTCTTCTTCATTACTGAAGGCTAGCTCAGTCTTACTTTGAATTTCAGCCTTCACATATGTTTATTCCTGCTCAAAACAGCTCCTTTGACATTGGGAAAGTCCTCTTAGCTACATTAGTGAAGTGATTCATAACTTAAAATAAAGCAGACTACACGCCTAACCACTTTATTTCCTCCATGCCTCACGCTCCCTGTATTACCTAATCCCAATACTGTTGGTCTGGGAAATGAAAAAAAAATAAAAACATACAGCCCTGTCAAATGGTCTGCAATCCATCTCCATAATCTGAACCATGCAGCCTCAGAGAGCTTCACCTCGCTTATTTCACAATTTTACACAGTCTCACTGACCCCTCAGCATGGACCCCAGGCTGCTGATGAAGTGAGACAGAGAGGCAACAGCAGCAAAACTGCAAAGGACATCATAGCCACCATCTCTGACCGAGATCTGTGGCTCTACACTAAGTCAGGAACAACTTCAGACTAATTTCATAACACTAATGCAAGCAGGACAAGCTTTAAAAAAAGTCTTCAGTTTAAAATACATTATTTAAAAACTCATCTACGCCCTCATCTGCAAAGCAGAGAGAAGAATGATTTGCGTGTTACAGGGATGAACGCTCCTTTCTGAACCCAGAATCGCCCTAGGAACATCCACACTAATCAGAGGTGTGGGTTAGGTTACTGATTACACACATTGACATCATGCTGAGAGTTGAGAGCCTATCCAAAGGCACTGAACAATCACAGAATATTTTAAAAACTGAAGACTCAGCTTTCTTCATGTAAGTGGAACACAAATTACTGTATTGCATGTAGGTTTAATGCTATGCAAAATTGATCATGCATGATGATCTGCCACCAAGCACAGCTGTAGGCCACGGACAAGATCAAAGCTCACAGATGAAGCTTGAAACAAGCCCTGTATCTTGTTAGAAAATATTAAAATATTCTCCATTGTAAAGTATTCTTCATCCTTATTTAATGTAACAGGATTACAGCTAAAAGATCGATTATTTTAAGAAAAATGCCAGCTGCACACAGTTGCTCAGAGGCATTAAAAATTCCTTTGTCTTTAAATTAAATAACTCTTTGTAAACATTGGCCTAAAAGTGTAAACTTCTTTCTAAATAAACCGGTAACACAGAATTATTAGCTGGCAAACAAGAAGCATGATAACAAAACAATATTTAAAGGAGACAAAACTGCAGCTTGTTTGACCAGAGGCATTTTTCTCGCTGTCTATCAGTTTTGTTTAACACAGCATTCAAAACAGCATAGATGTGCATTCAGTCCTTACCATTCATGAGCACTTTAAGCTGTTTGTCATAAAACTCTGTTTCTTTCTGAGAGATGAGGGCACATTCAGCACACTGGCGCACAGGGTCCACAAAGCACATGCGAGGCAGAGGCACTTTTTTACTGCAGCACTTGTCACAGAAGCACTTTCCGCATCTCCGGCAGTGATGCTAAGCATGAGAGAACATCTGTTTATTTATGCACACAGGAAACTATTAATTTGATAAATTTACAACATTAAATATCTTCCTCTCCAAGAAACAACTGTTTCTGTGGTGAAACTGAAGACAAGACAAGACACTGAAAGGGCTTCTCCAGTGTCAAGTAAATCCTTCACCCCACTGTCACTGTCAATAAAAACGCAAGAGTTGTTTCTAGGTCCCTTCCCACTTCCAAGCAAAGATCTTGGGAAACCTCATCTGGAGACCTTATTCTTCTCCCTTAAAACCTGTTCTCAAGTTTTTCCCATGGAAACTTAAGACCTAAAGCTATTTATCAGAAACATCAGGCAGCACAGTACAAATCCAGCCAAGTTGCAAAATCAGAACTAGTATTGCAATGTGTTTCACAGCTACTAAAACTGCAACAAGTGGCTTGTGCTCCAAATCTCTACTGGGGTGTGACGGTCCCAGCAGGACTTCCTGATGCAAGTTCTCATGTCAGAACAAGTATTCCCAGGCAAGCAGGAACTGATTTGTGGCCCAAAGCAAGTTTGAACAGTTTGATATGAGGAACTGATACACTGCAGCTTTGGTCAGCGTTAGGCTTTCCTTCCACATATTACAGAAAATTCTCTGGAGTACCCATTACCCAGGGCTACCTCCATTTACTTCCCCAAGCTAACACAAGTAAATCACAGCAGCCTAACAAATTAGTGCTTCTCAGTCAAAATGCTCTAACCAGCCAGCAGCCATACTCTTAAACCATCCAATTGAAGAGTAAAACAAGAATAAGAAGAAAGTACCCTCCATGATTTAGGAGTACTAGGATCATTCACTGACATCTTAACGCTCTGCAGGGCTCCTGCAAATTTACACCTACCTGGTATAACATATTAGTATGTCTGGTTTACAATTTCTCCTTACCTTTTCCTCAAAAAAAAAATTAATAAACATTGACAATGTCAATGGAGTACAAGTCACACTTCCACATCTCTCTTCACTTTCACAAGCACATGCTAAGAGAATATCAATGTACTTACATAAAGGAATGATACTCCCTACTGAAAGTCATTGCTGGCTTTTTTTGGGAGGCTGGCTCCATACAGAAACCACTGTATCAGTGGAGTGTATTCAGATAGTAGCACTGCATAAAGCAGCCTACATTCCACAATGACCTGCTTACTTTTATGTCATTAATATAATTTAACTCTAATGTTAGTATTTTCTCTTCAAACAGTAAGCCTACTTATGGCTCACAGCAATCAACGCAGTTTCTACTTTATCAGAAATTCCCTTTTCCAAACCTGAGATAAATCCTGTTTTACTTTTAGAAAAGGAGAATCTGAGTTTTAGTTGTCTGTATTTTAACAATACAGTTCTTTAATGTAAGATTATAACTCACTGCTCTTAAAAACATTTTGCTTACATTTCCACAACCTCTGTATTACACATTGAGCAGCAAGATTTTCAAAAAAACAGAATTAAAACAAAAAGGACCTCTACTCAGAAAAGTCAGAAAAGAAAGAAAAACTAATTTACATCAGACTTTGCATGCTATTCTACTGAAACCTTCTGAATTTTAAATCAAAAGAAGTCCATACTAGTATTTTGCAACAGTTAATGCTTCACATTTCATTGATTTCTCTTACCTTTCTAGTTATGAAGTCAAATTTTGTATCACATTGCATACATCTTGGGCACTAGAAAACAGTACAAATTATGATTAATCTACAAGATTTCTAAACCTTTAATCCCACTACCACATACAAAGACTGAGTTTTATATTATGCCCTAAAAGAAACACCTCCAACAAATTTCCACCCTTTACCTTTTCACCATGGATAGTTTTCATTTATTTTAATACTGACAGAGCAAAATAATGTAATTGCCATTTGTACAACAAAAAAAGCTGCCAAGCACATTTGCCCTAAGGAATACTGCATCTTGCCAGCAGTCAAAACTACACCGCAGAAGTACTTACATGCTTAATTATGTTTGGCTATCCAGACAGTCATATATAAAAACAATCGACTCTGGAATGTAAGCTGTCAACCTCACTGTATTATACTGTGATTTTCTGTTGACTCTCGAACACATTGTTTATGTATTTTAACACTCTCAATACTTAGACATTTTTGAAATATGCTAGGAGATACTTGGTTTTCTTCCAAGCCACTAAGACTTCATTTTTATTCTAGCTCCAAAATGTCACTTCCTGAAATATCTTTTTCTTAAAACAAGCTTACATCCACACTCCTCCCAAAAGAAAAGCCAGAAAAAAATAGAAGAAATTTCTCTCTCGCAACTGAGTTTAAGGAGTGACAGTTTCAATTTTCTAAACTAGCAGAAATGATCAGTGATTGTTTAAACAATTAAAATTTTCTATACAGAAAGTCACCTACCAAAGGGCTCACACTAAGCACTTAAATCACTAAATTTTCACCAAGACTTCACATTTATATATCCACCATCAAAAACCACTCTCCAATGGCTTATAAACCAATTTTAGTACAGATTTATTCACAAATATTAATGCAAAAGTATGTCTGACATCTGAATCAGGAGAACATGGTTAGATCCTGAAGTTTTTTTATAACTCTAGAAACCTAAATTCTTCAAACCAGACAATCTGCAACTACAGCAGAATGTCATCTTAAAGCATGCCCTAAGCTGAGCAGGTATACTATTCGCTAAGTACACAGTAATCGCTCTTTGCCTTTAATTAACACAATTCAATACTTAACCCTTTATCTTCTATAAATTCCTTCAGGTAACAACAGCTTTTGTCATTTATTTCAGAGACTTTTGCTTCAGCAGGTACCCAGCCAGTGTCACAGGTTTAATAACTACAGCCGAGAAAATGTTACAGCAGCTAAATTAATAATTCTCTAGAAACTTTTCATATTCTTTTGAAGTGCAAGATTGTTAATAATTTGCAACAGTTTATATGAAGTGTTCTGACATCTAAACAAAAGTTTAACAAATTAGAGAGTAACTGCGGTCACTGTAATGGAACATAAATATCTACTTGCAATATTTGTTACAATAACCTATTTGCTTCTAAATCCCACAAAAAAAGAGAACAAGAAGTGTGACTGTACTGTTTTAAATAGTATACTAAATTCAGGCATCCAACCACCTCTTCTCACAATGGCTGCAGAAAAGCCAGTTCTAACCACCACTGGTGGACAACCTTCAGCATAAAGCAACTTCAGTATCCCCCAGGTTTCCCCTCTGTAACCAGCAGGACTCTACAGCTAATACCACATTTTATTCTACACTGACCTTGATTTAGTGTTTTAATTTTTGACACGTGTAGCTTAATAGCGGGACCTGGCAAGAATTTTTGTATACTTTGCATTTACCAAGAGTCTAACTCGTTTTCGTAATGAAAACATGTTTGTTTGGTTTTTTTTGTCAGAAATTAAAAAGCACAAGCCATAAACTAGTGGGAAAAAACACTCTTCTAAATACTGTCCTAAATTGATTTCACACGCAATGTTACGGTAAACGTACAAGCTGCTTTTCAGGAAGGAACAAAGTTATCCATTCTCTCTTATTTAATACAAACTATAGAAAAATATTTTTGAATTCCAGACCTATCACGATAACCCTGCCTGCTACATAGCACAGTCATAAATAAACCATAAGCCAAATGGCATATGGCAACAGGCACTGCAGAATGGGATTTTCCTACAAAAATGTTTTAATACAAGTAGGCTCAATACACTGTTCCTTCAAGGCACTTCTGCTTTAAGTAACCAAAATCAAGTGAACCTGTTTGCATAATATCAACTTCTACCTTGCCAGGGAAGAAATCGCTATTGAGAAACACGTTGAAAGGTGAATCCTTCCTATTCATACATATGCTGACATAACCGGAGAGTGCATGAGTACTCAGTTAAGCTTTATAGCTTTAAGGTATTTTTTCAATCACATTTACACAGAAGAAAACATGATGTTTGAGTTACTTTTCATGTCTTCAAGACACAGGCTTTTTAAAACTACTGCAAATCTGAGTTTTTTGGAAAGCAGAATCAAAAAGATATGAAATAAGAAATTAATTTAAAATGCATGTCATTAATATATTCATTTCACATACCACTAATACTAATATCACATTACTTCACATAGCAGGAGGAAAATGGACGAATATCCAACGTTTGTTGGATCTTGATATTAATTTAGAAATACTGAGAGCTAGTTCATTACAAATAGAGTGGAACTTATGAATTTGCTGAAGTGTGATAACAAATTTGGATAATACTTTGGATCCAGACAGAGGCGAGAGTACAGCAGATGGACAGGAAGCTGTAGTTACACTTCACACACTTTATTTGCATGTACAATAACAAAGGGATTCAAGAAGTGATGCAAGGTAACACTTGGTTAAGCTTGTTAACACAACGAACTTTTGCAAACGTGAAAGTTCACAAGCTCATCAAATCACACCTAACAGGCCTGACCAAAACTGCTGATGCCAGAGTGGAAAACACCACAATGCAAACATCGGGCAGATACTGCCTACGATGCTTTCTGACATTACAGCTGCACAGGGCCAATTCATTGCCTGAGCTACAGGAGTTTGCCAGCAGCCTGAGCACATCTCTGTCACACAACTAATCGCCAATTCTAAGAGCCTGAGCCAGCAGAGAGGCTGCACAAAGCTCGGTTCCCTCCCACAGTGATCCAGGAGCTTCAGGGAATCACTGTCACCTCATCCCTACGTTGCTCTCACACATCCCAGCTCTAAGGCATGCAGTGTTCCTCGGCCACACAAAGATCTGGTACACAGCTGGATGTCACAAGGTTTGGCCACCTCTACACTCCAGCATAATTTTACTCAATTTCTAGTCCAACATTTCCTTAATGGGAATGTCATCAGTTGAGGTCTGCTGGTGATTAACAAAGAAATTCCAGGTTAGACAAGGCATATGTGCAGTGACCAACATTTTTAAGCTCTGTCTCAAGCTGAAATGACGCTCAGCACAAATTTTCATAATATTATCCACCTCAACTCATTATTTATATTACAAATAAGAGTACCAAAAAGCAAGTCTTCTGTAGTCCTGCTTCATTCAGTCTTACACTTCAAACTCCTCAAAATAACTGATATTTTAAGACTGTATGATCTTGAGACATAAAATTTTAAAAATGAAATTTATTTCAATGTTATGTAAGTTTCACAAAACTACTAACTGCCATAATTTATAGGTGGCTTTACTGTTAAATAAGCCAGTAGACATTTCCTGCATAAGAAAAAAAAAGCTACTGCATTTGTGAGTGTTACAGCTGCACAGTAGAAAGGGGTGTATTTGAAAGCCAGATCAACATGTGCTAACACCAATCTCTTGTCTCAGACAAAGAACATTTTTTTTTTTTTTCTTACATCTGACATGGTAACAAGAGCAAGTGTTCCTGCTAAATCCATTAACTAGATAACACTGCTTCTTTAAGTTTTATTTTATTAATAAAATCATGGGTTTTTATAAGCTTCCCTGCATCTCATGTACCTTTTAAGGAAAAAGTTTGTAACATATTCGGTGATTATTAACCAAAGGGATGTCAGAATTTCAGTACACTTTAAGAAACCTAGTAAAATAACTTTTACAAAATAACAGTAATGAAGATTAAGAATATGAATTAATTAAACCATTTAAAACATTTGCCCATAATATACTTCCTCTCAGTACCAAATATCACTGAGTCCGATGCAAAGGCAACATCTGATCACAAATCAACATCATCAGCCTACTGACCAACAGACTACTGAGGAAAAGTTTAATTTTAAGGAGAATGAATACCTGCAGTACAACTGTAATATAAAATTCAAACTAACACCACACATCAGACCGACATATCTAAAATATGCAGACCTAATTCTTAAATACATCTAGCTAGTTTAAATTAATCCTACCCCAACCCTCAAACAACTTTTAGTTGAATTACGATGGTACTACGTATCAGCCTGCGTACCTTCGGGTTTTTTTTATTAAACTAGTCTGCTATAACCAAGGACTACTGAAATACAAAACTACATTTCAGAAGGTCAGGGAGAAAACTAATTTCAATTTAACTGTTACACAAATTATATCCACTGAGGATGATGATGTCAGGAACCACGTTTCCAAGTGGCCCAGGTCAGCACACACAGGGCACAGCAAGTCACGGACACAGTAAAAGCAGACTCCACGCAACGCTAAGGAAAACCACTTGCACAATAACTGCTCAGACTTTGCTACAAGCTCACTGATAAATACACACCCCATCTGCAACACACCCAGTGCACCACACCACGCACGGTGCCAGCTGGGTGGGAGCCCTGGGAGCCGAGCACCGATACCTTCAAATGACATTCAACTCTGGTCACTGAAATTTCTGTCTTATCTACACTTTATACAAGACAGATAACCAGTTGCTACTGATGACAGTGAGGATTTTTTTTTTATTCTCTAAGTACGGAATAGAATAACTTGAGAAAAAAAACAAACCACAAGATATTTTAGCAGATTGCTTGTTTAAAATAAGCTGAAAAAGTCACTTTCCAAAACAGGGTTGTTACTTTGGATAAAACCAGCAATTGACATACCAGTCATGCACCTTATGACAGTAAAGGTTAGCCTGAGCTGTAGAGGCTGTGCTAGCAGAGTGAGTCTCCAGAATTATTACTTTTACACAGAACTTTTTGCCTCAAGAGATAACAAGTAGGGGCAAAATTCTCTTTTTTGTTCCTAACCAAGGAGGACATACCGTTCCCATACAAAACAGACCAACCATGTCAGTATCTGGCAAAGAACATCTTTGTTTAATGACTTCCTGCTTAAATTCACATTGGCTCATCTAAAATAAATCTTAATTCTGGTCCCATTTAAATGCATTGGCACGCATCCACACCACAGAACGCTGGCAATAAATAAATAAACAAACAATAGATTCTAAGTTGTATTAGCAACTAGCCATAGAAACTGGTAACAAAGAATGCATATTACATGAAATATAACATCATGATCACATAGTTTACTTGAAAAGTAGGTGAAGGCAAAGCTGATTGAAACAGTCCAAGAACATTCACACGGCGAGCCAGAAGGGCTGTTCTAACTTAGCCTTATTACCTTAATACTTTGCATCTTTTTTTTTAATCAACATGCTCTTCAGAATCCCCTTTATAAGCATTTAAAGAGCATGCTTCACCCAACTCCAACGCTGTATACCTAGCTGCACTTCTAACTCATCAAGCCCCTCACTAATTTTGGTGACAGGGCCACACATCCCTGAAGAACAAGTGACAGCCCTCCCCTGCTCAGTCCATTAATCTAAGAGAAACATAACCGAAAAATATCCGCACCCGGCCCAGCCCGCTCCGCTCCC
>NW_010122120.1:0-1220 GCF_000699245.1 Pterocles gutturalis | reverse complement strand
CCCCAGTCTGGTGCCACCAACCCCCTGGGTCACCGGGGGTCCCCCCAAGGTCCTGGGGGGGGGCCCTAAAAGTGTCCCCAAGGTCCTTTCGGTGTCCCCAAAGTCCACGTCCTCCTCATTGTCACTAAGTGGTCCCCAGTGTCCCCAAGGGGGTCCCCAACCTCCATCCAGGGGTCCCCAAATGTCCCCAAGGTCCTCGTCCTCCTCATTGTCACCTAAGGTGTCCCAAAGTGTGTCCCCAAGGTCCTGCTGGATGTCCCCAAGGTCCACACCCTCCTCATTGTTACTAAGGGGTCCCCAAGGTCCTGCTGGGTGTCCCCGAGGTCCATGTCCTCATTGTCACCTAAGGTGTCCCCAAGGTCCTCCAGGATGTCCCCAAGGGTGTCCCCAAGGTCCTCCAGGATTTCCTCAAGATCCATGTCCTCCTCATTGTCACCTAAGGTGTCCCCAAGGTCCTCCAGGATGTCCCCAAGGTCCTCCAGGATTTCCTCAAGATCCATGTCCTCCTCATTGTCACCTAAGGTGTCCCCAAGGTCCTCCAGGATGTCCCCAAGGTCCATGTCCTCCTCAGTGTCACCTAAGGTGTCCCCAAGGGTGTCCCCAAGGTCCTCCAGGATGTCCCCAACCTCCATGTCCTCCTCAATGTCACCTAAGGTGTCCCCAAGGCCCCCAGAGAGGTCCCCAAGGTCCTCCAGGATGTCCCCAAGGTCCATGTCCTCCTCATTGTCACCCAAGGCATCCCCAAGGGTGTCCCCGAGGTCCTCCAGGATGTCCCCAACCTCCATGTCCTCCTCAATGTCACCTAAGGTGTCTCCAAGGTCCTCAAGGGGGTCCCCAAGGTCCTAGAAAGGTCCCCAAGGTCCATGTCCTCCTCAATGTCACCTAAGGTGTCCCCAAGGCCCCCAGAGAGGTCCCCAAGGTCCTCCAGGATGTCCCCAAGGTCCATGTCCTCCTCAGTGTCACCTAAGGTGTCCCCAAGGTCCAGATCCTTTTCATTGTCCCCAAGGGTGTCCCCAAGGTCCTACCGAGCCCCTTCGCCCCCCGTGTCCTCGTCACCTCCATCGTCCCCAATGTCCCCCTCCTCATCCTCGATGTCCCCGAGGTCCTCGTCCCCGCTGTCCCCATCGGTGTCCCCGCCGTCCCCAACCCCCAGCAGCGGGTCCCACCCCTCCGGGGGCTCCCCCATCTCGATCTGGGGACACCAGCGCCCCGGGGGTACC
>NW_010122119.1:0-3842 GCF_000699245.1 Pterocles gutturalis | reverse complement strand
CGGGGGAGCAGGCTGAGGTGCGAGGTGTAGCTGCTGTGACTTGCCGAGAGGAAAGGTGCCTTTATCTTCTCTTAGTAAGCGGGAGGTTTGAGTATTTCCAACGCTGAGCACTGCTGCTTGTCTTTTTAGCCGTCCACAAAAACCAAAGTGCCAGCTCCCAGCAGTGCACCTGTGTTTGTGGAAACAGCTGCAGGATTGAATGTCTGATCAGCTCTGGGAGTGTTTTTTCAGGTAGCTGCTGTAGCCATGAGACTGTACAATCTCAGGCCTTTTTGTCAGTTTCAGTGGCACCTTTAATCTTGGATTTTTTTTTTTTTTTTTCGTGCCATAATGGCATCCCTTAAAGAGGTCAAGCATGTCCTGTTCCGATCACAGCCTGGGGCACTCCCAGAGGTGGGGAATACTGGCCAGTTGTCTCCCTTACAGCCAGAGTTTGTAGAAGACAGTTACTGTGTTAACCAAGCTCTGAAATTGCCTAATTAAGTTCTTAAGGGACAGAGAAGGAAATGCCCCATTTCTGGATAGGAATCAAGTGTAGGCAAGGTGTCAAGATGAACTGCTCAGATAGGCACAGATAGCCCGGCTAAAGGCAGAGGAACTTCAATACCAGGCTCTCTAGAAACTTCCCATCACTGTAGTTGAGTACCTTCTGAGCAAGACTTCTTTTGACGTTTTATCGCCTGTCTACAGATTTCGGTTTCTGGTTGGATTCCATAAAAGGCATAGAAATGATGTTTCACATGTTGTCTTGGAGGCATCATTCTTTCTGATTGCCTCTCAGCTCATGTTCTCGCACTTCAGTCTGGGTTATTTTGATTTTTCCTGTGAACAGGACAGATGGCCCTTCATTTAGAAATATAATTAGCAGAACAAAATGCTCAAAATGACAGTTAATATCTTACAAGGTGGGTATCTTACGAGGGTCCCACTGTGCACAGCTTGATAAAGGGAGAGTAAGGACGTCAAGTGGTTTGAGTGGAAGCCCCTTGACACCAGTGAAGAGCATCAAAAGTAAAAAAAAACCTATAAGAACACATCAGCTGTATCATCTTTTCCTCGCCTCCAGACTTGCTGTGTACATTCAAAGAAGCTTTTTGTGTTGAAAATAAAACAGTCTCATTTTTAATGGTATGCATTTCACTGAAACCTCAGAACTTTTACTCCCCCCCACGTAAACAGAAGCATGCCTGATATGGCGTATACATTCCTCTGAGACCTCATTTAATGTATGCATCTCTTGAAGACTGCTGTTTCCAACCACTCTACTAACAAGGGAAAAACAGCTTCTTGTCACTGCTGGGAAGTCTCTCATTTCACCTGAGAATCCAACCAGCTGCAAATCACTGACAGAATGATAAAGGGAAATGCAACCCCCACCAAACGGGAGGGAAACATCTTAATTCTCCAGAAAGTTAAACAAGAAGAAGGTAAACCACAGGATGAAAGAAATGCTGAACAAAACTGGGATTTGACCCCAGCCAAGAATGCATAAACTCAGTTTTCAGCATTGCCAAGGAAAATCAAGGTGGGTTTTTTTGCCCCACCCTTCACATCCAACCTGCCTCTTTTTAAGCTTCCTGTTCACCTGTTGTAATGTGTAAGACCTCCAGGTCATCCTCAGCTATAGAGCTATCCTTGTTCCTGGTCTCTCTGAAGAATCCTTCTCGGAAGACAGTTCCTGCCCTGGAGTCATGGCTCTTCAAAAACATTTGTCTAAGTGGTACACTTATGTGCACAGAACACAACAGCCCAAGTTTTATCTGAATTGGGAGGTAAATACCTCAGAGTTCTAACTAGTCTGCCATTGTTCGCTTGACCCTTTCTTAAAAGGCTTGTTTCAGGAAAGCGGGTTGGCTTCAGCTCACTTCAGAGAAGACAGATGGCTTTGTAGTAAAAATGTAATACGTGTATGCTAAATATATAACTAGGTTGTTGTATTTGCATTTAGTTTTGCTATCTCAAGCATGACAGAAAGAGTGCTATAATGGACGGCTTCCAAATGTTTTTGTAGAGCATAAGGTGGTGATTAATGATATAGGAAACTGCTCTTAGGAAGGAGTTATTAGGAGGTTTCCTATATGAAGGAAGAAATAACCTTTGAGTGCTTTTCTCCTCTAGATCTGTTTTTCTTTTTTCTTTCTTTTGGTTTGAGCTCTGGACAGGAGGCTCTGCCTTTTCCTGCTACTTTTACAGGTTTGGAAAATCTTGATTTGGGAGATTTAACTATTATTCTACTCTGTAGCTGGTTTCCTAAGACTTCTATCTTGTCTTCTCAAGTCAAGCCGTGGGCACAGAAGTAGGTCTGGAAGGTGAAGTCCAAGACAAGCTAACTTTTGCACTGTTTAGTGTAATGCCTATTAAAAAAGCTTCTTAGCTGTTGTGATAAGGTGCTAATTAGTACTGCCCTGTTTCCCTAGGCTCCTGTATTGCTCTCTATGTCTCTTGTTTTAAAACAAGTAGTTTGTGAAAAGGAGGTGCTCTTTTGTTCTTGCACTTGCTCCTATACATTACACAGTGCCTGCTACTCTTCTAGTGCTGTGACAAAACCAAACCAGTAACAGGGCTAGAGTACCAACAGGCCACTTGCTCTTTTCTCATGAAAAAGCAACTGCATGCATACAAAGCCTATTAATTTTCAGGTCGGAGTCATCCTATATCAAGGAAAGAGTTGTTTAAGCTCCTGTCTTTCCTTACTGCAGTATTCTGCATTTCTTCAGGAAAGAAATGGTGACTGTATTGCCCCTGCTGCTGGAGAGTGAGCTGCTCAGAGGGTAAGAAAGTTGCCCAGTGTTTTCCCACGGGAATCTCAAATGTGGATCCTGTTCTCTTGCTTTTCCTTGATACTTACAGATAAAAATGTTATGGTGCAGTAGAATTATATTAGGATGAAGAAATTTTGGTGGGAATAATGAGGCTTAAACAAACGTTTAGTTAGGAACTGAATAGCTGAGGACTTGAGTTCTGACTTGGCTGAGGTAACTGCAACTGCACCAACTATAAAGAGAACTCAAAGCATCAAACAGTGGGATTTGGTCAGGTTCAGGCTTCCTCCCAGGCAACTCTGTTCTACCTCTTATCCACCTTCTTTGGCCTGTTCTGTCTTCTTGCTTTTCCTGTCCTTAAAGCCACTTAGCTATTCATTTTGCTCCCTTCCTTTCTGCGTTCAGTGGCTTTGAAGAAGGGAATAGGCTAAAATTATTGGAAGTTTTCAACCAGTTAGGCTCGTTGTCTTGTAGAATGACCTCCAGTGCTGAAAAAGATGCTAGTAAATAGGTAAAACACACTATTTCTGACTGTGTTAATACAGCTGCAATTAAGACATGACTGCACAGAAGGAGGTAGAAAGGAAAACGAAGACAAAAGAGAACAGCAGGCATACTTGTAGTTGGGAAGCACATGAAAAGAAAATGTAATTATTTTCAGCCCTGACTCTGAAGCACATATTCTTCTGGCCTTTTCACAGACCTCTTCTGAGGCAGCTGGAAGAGAAAATAATTAGGCAAAGACCTCTTTTGACTTTCACAATCTGCTACAATGAATAAGAATTTTAGGTGAAGGTTTCTTCTAAGTGTTTAATCAGCAAAGGAATTAATCACATTTCAATTACGTGTTGTAAGCTTCAGAGGGAACAGCCTACTTGTAGAGCACAGCGGCTTGCTTTGATTCACTCTTTCTGTCGTATCGTCTGCAGATGCAGTACAAAAAGCCCAGATTTGGCATTTCCAGCCATTCTACATTAAGGAATTCCGGTGGTGCTTCAGGAAAGTTTAACCTCCCTCATCAGCCCCCTCGGGCAGCGGTGAGGATGAAACACAACTCGGCAGGTTAACTACCAGCATTTA
>NW_010122118.1:301-7429 GCF_000699245.1 Pterocles gutturalis | reverse complement strand
AAAAAATTTCTTCACTGAAAGAGTGAAGAAAGAATGAAGAAATGAGTGAGAGCATTGGAAGAGGCTGCCCAGGGGAGGAGTGGAGTCACCATCCCTGGAGGTGTTCAAGAAACATGTAGATGTGGTGCTTAGGGACATGGTTTAGGGAGTTGGGTGGTGTGGGTTGAAGGTTGGACTTGATGATCCTTGAGGTCTTTTTCAACCTTAATGATTCTATGATTCTATGAATTTGAAAGAAAAGTAGTCTTAAAATACCCACACATGCCTGTTTGTTTAAAGGTAATCTTGTTGCATGTCTGTTCTGAAATACCATGTTATTGTATTGTTTAAAAAAAACATTCTACTCACCCTGTTCACTAGTGAGAACCACTTTTGACAGCATGGATCGGAGAACAGGAATAGGCATAAAGCAGAGCAAAGATGGCACTCTTACTGTAAAGCAGTGAATCAGTCATGAGACACTAAAGTAATAGAAATCCAGGATTTAAAAAAATACATTGCACATGAATTAGTCATATACTTTTGAATGGTCAGTTCCCCAAATAGTAAAAGGCAATAGAAAAGTCAAACTAGAAGCACACTGAGACACAATTATCCAAGCATGGGGAAATTAATAAATCCAATATATCTGTATGGCACTAAAATCAAATCATAAGCCAATAATTCCATTCTTTCTCCACACACTTAATCTTTTAATTAAATTCTAAATCAGTCTGTCCCAACCTTGTATATTTTACCTCTCTATGCCCCTTTCAAGACGGTACATCCAATATCTATCAACTGCACTGACTTCAGATAACGTAGCAGCATTTTCATATATATTGTTGACCACAGAACAAGTGATTCTGAACTCACCTAAAAACATGAGCAGGGTAGTTTTGGCAAAGGCAGCCATGACCATTCCTCCAATGTAAGAAAATATCCCAATAAAGACAATATAAATGTCTTTGAGACATTTAGAGAACAAGTAAACTCCTAAAAAACTGGTTAGAGAGACAGAAGTGGATGCAGCTGCTCCATATCCAATGTATACTTCATTCCAGCAGAGTGGCTCATCCAGTTCATACAGTGTAAAAAGCGAACTCCCACCAACCGTAGTAAACAAATAAGTCATAAATGTAAAAAGTAACACAATGATTAAAACTCTCTTTTTATAAGGGGCAGTTTTAAAAAGCATGTACACTCCAGAAAACGTCTCTCTCAGAAGTTCTTTACAAGATACTGGTTCCTGGTGCTGGAATTCAGACATGCTTACTGAATCTTCCAGAAAAAATATGATATAGATAATATTAATGACATGAAGCAGAGATGCTATCGCAAATGTCCATGTAAAGCCTACTCCCCTTAGAAAGTATCCAGATGATAGTCCTGCCACTCCAGATACAACTCCAAAAATCAAATCCACCACAGCTATTCGTGTAGTCTTTTGCTTCTCATCTTGACACACGTCTGCTATAAAAGCAAAGCCTCCTCCAAGGAAAGTTGCCATACTCCCACACAGTCCAGTAATAAATGCAACCGCAAATAGGATACAGAGTGACAAGGAAAAATATGATATCACAGTGAGGCAAATATTACCAATCAAAGCTCCCATTGACGGTAAAACTAAAGACCTTTTGCGTCCCTGGCGATCCCCATTAGCTACAATGACAAAGGCAACTATAAGACTGGGAACTGCGCCAGTCAAGTCCAACTGCATCCTAAAAACAGAGGCTTTTTCTTGAACTTCCTGCAAAGACAAAACAAAAATAATTGTAAATACTATAACACATTGTAAAGAAACCCCAACAACATATAATGCATAATATTATACTTACATAATGATTAGCATGCAATATAATGTATAGCACAGTATGTTTATAGATTATAAATTATGTTATTATAAAACACAATATATCCAATATAATTTTATAAGGTTATATGACATTATAATATTATGCTTTAATAAAACACAGTACATTACTCTATAAGAATGCATTATATTATAGTAACTGCTAATACAAAGGAACTGCATATTCAAAGACTCCCACTTTTGTAATTTTATCTTCAATATTCCTCAAAAGTCCCTTGTTACATTTTAAGCCAGAACTTATTTCCTAAAATACAGTCTTAGTAATACTCTTGACAGAGAAGTTTCAATGGAGACAAGAGGACAATTCTTTTGAATGTACATTTACAAGAGCTGGTACTGATACTGTAAGTATCTCCTTCAGTACAGGGTATGGCAAAAGGATAGTGTGCCTGTTTTAATCTCTCAGAAATCAGTAACAAAAGTCTTCAATTGAGCAATGCACCCCATGCTCCCTACTCACAGGAGATATTTTTTCCTCCCAAATAGTCTTACTTAGAGGTTTACATGAAGCAATTCACTGACTAGCACATTGTGCAAGTAAACAGATCAGAATTTGCTCTGACATCCCAATGTACAATGTTAGTAATAACAACAACAAAAAATGTGAAACACAGCATTTAAAATTATACCAACTCACAGATATGTGAATTAACTGATTTTGAAAACAATGGAAAGCTCTGAGTTCAGAAACTGTCCAAATCAGTGATGTCTCTATAGATAATGCTACAGCAGGTATTTATTTACACAAGGAACAGCAGGTAACACTATGACAATAAACTGTAAACACCCATTATGGGAAAAATTTCCGAGTTCTTTTTAACAAAAGTATAAAAATTGAATGCAGCTGAAAAACAATCAGTTAACAGAACATTAATGGCTGTAGAAAAAAGAACTAAAGAATAGTAAATTAAAAAAAAAGACTTTCTTGTTATGAAGCCAGCTGATAAATGATGCTCAGCAAGCTCATTCAGATCTTGCTTTTAATATATCCATGCAGGCTAGACAGACAGCACCCACAACAGCCCTTTCAAAGACAAACACCTGATCAGACAGAAAAGCAGCAGGGGAAAAGGAAGTAACTTCATTCACACAAACCCTTTATAAAATAAAATTTCAGAATAAGAGAGTAAAGTCACTCTGAAAGTTTTATTCAGTTTTTCTGAGGTGTCACACTGACTTGGGCAGAGGTTGCACTCTTCAATCAGTAGCAGATAGAGCCGTGTAAGGCTTCACAAGCCATTCTCAGCCTGTATCCAAGCCATCTATAGTTCAAGTTTCAGATGTTTCCTCTGTAGCTAACATAATCCCCACAGAGTAGCATCCAAAAGATTAAAAAACCCTAGAATTTCCAGGAATGTACTTTGGGCAATGCTAAATGCTGCTGAGTGCTTTATAAACTCGTATCTGTATTTACAGGCAAAGACCACAAGTTTCTAGTTCAATCTCTTGATTTGTTTACAACATACCAGGTTTTATTACAAGAGGAAAATTCAACTGATCCCGAGGCCCTCAAGGAAAACCCTCAAGATCCGCAGCACTATGGAGTCTTTTACTCTCTTCCCTTACGCTGTCTGACTACCTTAGGATTCATCATGTCCTGTCCACTGGCCAGCACGGTAGTCACCCTGTAAGGGTCAAAACCATGAAGACTGAACAAACCAAGATGGAAAATTATATTCTGATCTTTAACTCCTCCCCTTCTGACAAAGAGAACTCTATGTAGTTGCAGGCATTGCTCCTTTACTAGGATCATCAAGTTCAAAGACATGATCATCAAAGAAATGCTAATACATTAGAAATAAAACTACAGGTTATTATGTATCATCTCAACCCACATTAACCATACAATACAAGATTTATTGCCAAACCATAATGAAGTGTTAAACTGGAGGAATATAACAACCAAGAGTTGGGTTTCATTGTTTTTGAAGCAGCTGTGCAATACAAAGAATGTGGCTAGACATCCAGATACTGCAAATGACCATAAGCTTGCTAACAGAAATAACTTGCTGTCTGCTGATGAGAAGACTAAAAGACAAAAAGTACAGAAAAACTCCATTTACAGTGTAAACACTCAACTGCCCACTTCGTGTTTTTATAAAGTCATTGGAAAGGAATACAGAAAATGACAGGTCAAACCTGCAGCTGTTTTAAAATTATATAACTATGAAAATCAATGGAACTACATAAATTTGAAGAGAAAGGTCTAGTTTTTTAATCTGCAATTTCGCTCTACTCTAAAAAAATGCTCATGGTGGTCAGAAACAGTTCTTAAAGCCACACATTTCAAAATCAAAAGAATGAAAAAGAAGAAGTAATTAATTTATATAAGGATTAAATTAACAGAGAAGAGTAGTGCCTGCAGCTGAACAGTGTACAGGACATGGTAAACTGACATAAGGGTCATAAAATAAAAAAATACTACTGAGTAGCAAAGGAAAATGCAGAGATTGGATAAGAAATAAACTGGATGATAAACAATGCTTCATGATTAATAATATAGTTCTTTCTGAGCTAGTAAAAAGGATTATCCAAGCCAGTGACTGGAATGCTTCAGCTTGTATTTAAGTTACCTTTGAACTAATTCTATTTCAAAGTGACTAATTTCCTTCAAATTGTAAGAAATAGTTAATCTAAATGCTGCAGACTATCCATTTTGAACTATATTCTACTTTTTTGCAATCTCCAAGTGATTTTTGTCTTTGATTTCCTTTTACATTTTGCTTTGAAATAGCTGAGATTAGTAAAAAGCTTCACCATTCTCAGAATGGAAGGACTTTACTAAATTAACTATTCAGGAGGTGTTCTTCCAAAAGTTAATGCCAAACAGGGGCTGTTGGGAACACTCCTGAAAGCAAAATTTACAGCATCTGTAAGCATGAGTCAGTCAGCATGGTCTTGGAAAATCCAGAACACCTACTTCACATATCCTCAGCAAAGAGCTTGTAACTGTGTTACTGGATCTACTCCTTCCCCCATACTCAGGTTTATTGCTCAGCACAGAGATTGGGTTCCACTGAAATTAATGGGTGTTTTGAGCATTTTACATTCTTGTGCTGTGGTAACAAGTGTGGTACCAGAAGTGCAGGCAAGACATCCAGACAAGAGCATAACTGTTCAAAAGCTCATGCCCTGCTGGCAATCGCTGAAATGGAGGGCATGGAAATTTGTCAGGAAAAGGAAACAAGTTCTATTGGCCATTATTCAGCTACTGCCTTGAAGGATTCATGTTCTCAAATATCAAGTTAATTATACTTTGTATCCTTTATGCCAAAAAAAATGTAATGTGTGAATTCACCACCACATCAGTCAGAGATGCTATCTAAACTTCAGCTGAAATTAAGCACTCTGCTTCAGCGTTTTGCAAAAAGCAATATGAAGTCTCACATCCTGAACCATAGGTGATCACAATTTGAGAACCAGGTTGAACTTGGGGGGTTTCTAGCAAATGCAAAGTGCAGAAATGTTTCTGAAATGTAGGCTCCTTGATGGGCTCTGTGACTAGAACTGTATACACCACATATGGTTTTCTTATAGTTGCTCCTTCCATTGACACAACACTGTATGACAAAATGCACACACACAGCACCTGACAAGGAGCTAATACTAAAGAAAACATTTTGGGGGAGTAACATACAAGCGTTACTCAGACAATACTTGGTTATTATCTCCAAATTAATTCCAATGGGTGGCATACATTACCCTCCTCGGCTGATGGGTCAGCCCAGAAGGCACGCTGGACTACAATTCTGTCCACCTTTTCACTTTCACATTCTTTCTACTAAGACTGGCTTCTGCCACATGAGGAAGAACCTGCTCCACACTAAAAATCCTGAATTATTTCTTTGATCATCTTCAGTGGAAACATGTACCATTAAAAAATTCCTTTATATATGACAAATGAAGTAGATAAGCTCAGGTGTTCAGTGTTACGCATACACAGCACATCAGAGATTCAAATGTGGGATGTGAGCAAAAAGTTTCAAGTGCCACCTTTTCAGCAGCATAGAGGAATGCCAGCTGACTATTTACATAACTCCATCTTCTGTATAATTTACAGTCCAAGTCATCTATTTTTCTGACCCTACAGTGGTTTCAATGTTCCACCTAATCCTATGTAACTGCCAGTTGTTGTTGCCAAGGATGGTTCTGTTGTACCTCTTCTGGAAATGCGTTGCCTCTGCCATCCCTATGTTAGATGGAGCAATCATGTGGCCACAGAGTGTGTCACAGCAGTGTGCTGCTTCAGAAAAAAACAACACTCAAAAAGCAACAAACTCAAAAAAAGGGATGAGCTTTCTGTTGAATCAGTGTCCTGATCAAATCCAAACCATAACCTGTATCTGCAGAACTGTGAGATACAACACATGGCCGGAGGAGGGAAAAGGGGGGGGAGAGGGGAATGGAAATGGAGCATGATCAGCTCTTCTGCTGGCAGCCCATAGTTAGCTCGGCTTAGCGTAGCATTAAAACTACACTGGAAGAGCAATGGAAGAGATTCCAATCAACAAGCAGCTATCCAGCATGCTGAATGGTTAAAAGGTGCTAAAAATGTAATTGTCCATGGGATGCTGTCATCTTTATGTTTTTGTATTTCAACAAGGCACATTAGCACTCTGAATGATAAATCATCAATTTTATTTGATTGTGCAAAGATCAGTTAATTTTTTTCACATTTTAAAATTACAGCATTTTTTATTTTAATCTCCCCCATTCTTCAATTCTTGTAATTCCTCTGAAATAAATGTATTCTAAACTAGATCTTACTCCTGAAAATTACAAGGCATTTGCTAAACTTTAC
This sequence comes from Pterocles gutturalis, assembly GCF_000699245.1. Classification (NCBI taxonomy): domain Eukaryota; kingdom Metazoa; phylum Chordata; class Aves; order Pterocliformes; family Pteroclidae; genus Pterocles; species Pterocles gutturalis. The sequence continues at coordinate 776 of NW_010122118.1, read as the reverse complement.
ATAGTTACAAAGAATGCTAGGAGTCACAGAGACAACTGATGGCTCATAAACACATGCAGAACCCTTACTGGAAGGAGGAGCCTTCAGCAGCACCCGCTGTAATGTCAGGCCAATGCCAATTTGGGCCCAATCCTCTCAGATTATTTTCAACTCCCATTAAAATACTAATTTACCTCAGCATCTTCCTGGACACAATTTTTTGTCTTTAAAGCACTACAACTACCTTCAGCGCAACACAAGAGCCGTAAGATAGTGACAGCAGTTTACAAAACTATTGCTTTTCTGTATCTAAAAGGTTAAGTAAGGTTATATAAAGGAGGTTACGATGAGACAGCACCTAGTGGCTGCCGGTTTATTTACAATTGTATTTTTTCCCCCGTCTTACCTTCTGCTTGATATAAGCCGGGCTGCTTGTATTCTGCTCGCAGTAAGTGGCATTGCTGTCGCTGATGAAGGTGGCGTTGTACTCTTCCTC
>NW_010122118.1:0-270 GCF_000699245.1 Pterocles gutturalis | reverse complement strand
CGGCCGCCGGTAGATGAACTGCTGCGCCAGCGGGCTCGTCAGGGAAAACGCGAGCGTGTAGATGAAAATGACGGGCTCCACGCACAGAACCTTCCTCATGTCTGGGCTTGGGCTTTCCCCCTGCATTTAACCCCAAAACAAAACGCAATTACTCACGACGGGAAAGGAAAACATCCGCCCCGCCGGCACGCTCCGGCCCGGCTGCTGACAGCCTCCACCTGCTCCGGAGACCCCATCAGTGAGCCCCCTTCCCGGGCGCACCTGCCCCGT
>NW_010122117.1:0-17709 GCF_000699245.1 Pterocles gutturalis | reverse complement strand
ATATTGTTTCTTATTATTTTTATTTATTTTTTGTCTGGTGCTGGAAGGTCTGCCTTGAGGAACGCCCTTGTCATCTTTGTGGTGACATCTATGTCTTTCTAGGTCGAAAAGGTCATCTTGTTAAATGAACACTCATTCCCTGTGGTCAGTCTTATTAGTACTGCCTGAATGTTTGCATAACTGATCTTTAGTCTGTGATGCTGAGCGCTCTGCCCTGGTAAAACTCAGGATATTTTTTTTTATTTTTTTTTTTTTGCTACTGCAGTGTCATAGGAATACTTAAGGAAAAAGAACTTTCAGACCATTCTTTTTCTGAGCCCTTTTTCTAGAAAGATTAGTGTTTTGCAGGGAAGGGAGGAGAAATTCTGGTGCTGCTGCATCCTGGGTTCCTGTGGGACTTGCTGCTTAGCTGCTCCAGATGTTTGGATAAGCTGCTCTGGGCTGGAAGCAATTCCCACCAAACTACATAACTGCATATTAACGGACCCTTTGGGGTCTTTCTTCAAGACCATGAGCTGTGTAGCATGAGGGTGAGGATCATTAGCGATGACCTAAATGGGTATTAGTGCTTTGGGACATACCAGATGGAGAGCTTTGTACCAGTATCCCCAGACCCCATGGCTCATCATAACCTGGCCATGGTTTGCTCTGGATATCTTTGAACGACTTTGAGCAACCTGGTCTAGTGGTGGGTGTCCCTCATGGCAGGGGGTTGGAACAAGATGATCTTTAAGGCCCCTTCCGACCCAAACCATTCTATGATCTTGAACATGCTGGTTGGCTCATCACTGTCAATGTGCTGAGTGGTGGTGTAATTGGGACCTGTCTGGAAGGGTGTTGCTGATGCTGGGGAGGGCACTGGAATGGACTGGGTTAATGCTTGGTGTATTAAAAGTTCTCAAAAATGATTGAAAGCACTTTCAGTAATAGGTCTTGGATTTGCATCAGAAAATGAGTTTGGATCCCTTGTGGCTCATCTTTTCCATAAGGAAAGTAAGATAGCAGCTGATGTAGCTGGCAAAGGCAATTTTGGATTTTTTTTGGTTTTATTAGAACAGGACTCTCCAGGCATGGGTTGGGAATGACTGTGAATTTCCTCTGCTAACTGTGGGGTTCACCCTGCAAACGGAGGGGCAGTTTCCTTCCTGCCTTCACTTCCCTTTCCCTTGATGTGTAATTTCCAATGTCAGAGTCGGAATGACCTTGACTGACATCTCAAGATGCTCTTTGGAAGGCGAAGAGCTTTTGAGAACATTGTAACCTCTTGCCAAGTCAATTGAGAAAATTCCCTTCTGAAAGATTTATGCTGCTGCAAAGAGAGTAAAATCACTTTGTCCTTATTCATGTCTTCCTAAAGATCAGAGAATCACAGAATGGTTTGGGTTGGAAAGGACCTTAAAGATCATCAAGTTCCAACCCCCTGCCATGGACAGGGACACCCATCAGCTCCAAGGTTTTGAAGGAATACATGCAGTCAAGACAATATTTACCTCATGCTGAGTAACTGTGTGATGGGCTGGTTGTAACCTGTCTTTCATTCTCCACTTGTTTCCTTAGATGCAATTTTCATTCACCACACAGTGTCTAGGTTGAGCTTGTAAATCCTTTGGGAAGGAAAACTGTCACGTCTGTCTCCTTGCATTGAGCAGACTGATTTATACAGATAATTCAGTAGTAACTGGAAAGAGGCTTTAGGAATGCAAGACAAACCTGTGCTTTATTGAGCATAGCTGGAAGAGAAGAGGGGTAAACTGGATGTTGGCCCTTGCTCTGTCAGAAGTCACAATATCTCCTATACAGGGATGGAGGAGGGGATGGGGGTTGTGTATATCTCATTTTCCTGATGTTGTTTCTGTTTCCATGTTTTTCAAGTGATCAGAAAGCTTGGGTGGAGGTGATGAAATGGAAACAGCCATTTGTGCCAGTCTGCCATGACAACTCGCGAGAAGGGGATTATCTTATCATGAACTGTGGGGGGCAACGTGTTAAATTTGGATTTGTTTTATGAGGGAGGCTTCCAGGATGTGCTGTAGCTGCTTGCTTGAAAAAGCCACATGTGCATGTCATTCTGGAAGCTGAGGCTCCTGTGGGGAGTGGCACTTGATATTAATTTAAACTTGGACCTGTCAGATTGCTCTAGTGGGAGGGGACCTTAGGAGAGCTCTACTCCGTCACGCTGCTCAAAGCAGGGTCAACACTGAACTCAGATCAGGTTGTTCAGAGCTTTGTCCAGTCAAGTCTTGAAAACCTCCAAGGATGGACCTTGCATGACCTTTTAGAGACTCTTCTAGCTCAATGCTAGAAGCCTTTCTGAGTCAGAAGTGGTATCTTCAGATTTGAGAGATGTGGTTCACATGTCTGCCATGAACCTTTCCAGAGCTCGTGTCCCATCTGTCATTCACAGAATCATAGAATAGTTTGAGTTGGAAGGGACCATGGAGGTCATCTAGTCCAACCCTCTGCCATGGGCAGGGACATCTTCCACTAGACCAGGTTGCCCAGAGCCCTGTCCAACCTGACCTTGAATGTTTCCAGGGGTGAATGTTCCCAGGCATAAGGCATCGGCTGCCATTGTTTTTTCATATCATATGTGTTCATGCTCTTGTTTTGGTGGAGAACTTTGGTATTTCCCACCCTTTGCCTATAAAGATCAGTCAACAATTCTTTTGTATTCATCTCCTCATCCAGATGGACCTTTCTTGATGAACACTCCTGGGATTCGTCAGTTAACCCATAGCTTTTTGGGGTGCTCTATCCAAAAGTGGATACCAAAAGGCCTATAAGGTATTTTCAGTGTCAGATATTCCTTTTTGGTTGCTCCAAACCAGTCCAGCTGCAGCGAGGAGCAAACAAAGTCCAAAGCCAGAAGCTCCCCAAAATCAGGGAGATGGAGTTGACTTCTTCAAGTCGGTCCCCTCCCATATGAGGACAGGCTGAGAGGGTTGGGGTTGTTCAGCTTGGAGGAAAAGAAGGCTCTGAGAAGACCTAATGACAGTCTTCCAGTACCTAAAGGGGGGCTACAGGAAAGATGGGGAAACACTCTTTATCAGGGGGTGCAGGGAGAGAACGAGGGGGAAGGGGTTGAAGCTGGAAGAGGGGAGATGGAGATGAGATGTGAGGAAGAAATGTTTTCCTGTGCGGGGGGTGAGGCAGTGGCCCAGGTTGCCCAGAGAAGCTGTGGATGCCCCATCCCTGGAGGGGTTCAAGGCCAGGCTGGATGAGGCTTTGGGCAACCTGGGCTAGTGGGAGGTGTCCCTGCCCATGGCAGGGGGGTTGGAACTCGATGATCTTTGAGGTCCCTTCCAACCCAAACCCTTCTGTGATTATAGAAGTCTTTCACGTCATCAGAACTTGCTGACTGTCTTCTTTTTTTCGATTACTTTGGCCACAGCACATCCAATGTGTTTGTGGTGGGAAGGAGTTTGCTGTGTGATTAGAGTCTTATCAAATTAATTTATGCGCTCCTGGTGTAGGAAGCCAAACCAGTATCCGGCTTGTAGAACAAGGGAGCTACAGAGGAGCAGCTAACGACCATGGAGTGGTGAATGTTTGCTTTGGAAATGGGAACAGAAATGACATCTTGGAAGACGTGGGGGGAATAGGTCTTGTTGCGGTGTGATCGGTGAGGGTGTTTTGGTTCTGTGCTGCACATGTTGGCTGTGTTCAGAATGGGAGGAAAGGAGCAGTAAGTGTGTGAAAGCAAATTTGCTGCTTTGCTAATTTAACTTCTGCTGCCTAAGAACATTTTTTTGAAGAATGTTTCTTGCAGCTGCATGGAAGGGATCAATCATAGGCAATAAAGAGCTTGTAATCCATTTAACTAGGACTTTCCACCTCTCATTAAGCCAGGGACATTCATGCTTAATTCTCTGGATAGCAGTCGCACAGCAGTCATGCAGAGTATTGATTGTAAAATGGATCTTGCTGGTTTTTTGTTTTTTTTTTTCCCTCCTCCCCTACTGTTTGAGTTCAAGCCCATGCAGTGGGTGTGGAGGCATTCTGCTCATTCTCAGATGAGCTGTTGGTGTGGTTCATGCAGTTCTCTTCTTTTCCTGCTGGCGTGAACCAGATTTTGGGCAGTGCAGCAGGGAACACGTCTTAAGGAAAGCAGATGACGAGCCCTCTACAGCAATGTGTTGGACAGACTTCTGCTTGAGCTGCTAACGCTTTCCAGAGAAGGATAAAACTGCCCCTTGGAGGGCCAGCTAATACAATTCACGTGTGATTATGGCAAAGTCTTCAGGGGTGTGTGGAGGAAAAGGGTAATCGGGGAGGGGGTAGAAAAGCTTGTCTGTAAAGGAAACTGCTTGTCAGGGTGTGCGTGTTCAAACCCAGTTCTGTTTCCACTTAGTTCCTCAGCAAAAACACATGCTGAAAATAGGATAAGGCTTGATGAAAACTTCTGGTTTGCAGCTTGGTGAAGATGGCAAAACTCGGAGTGTGTGGAGAGGAAAAATATTATGCAAACTTTTAAATTCCTTAAATATTTTTAAGTTCCTTGTCTGAGCCCCTTCAGAGTTTTCTTCAGCCTCTAGCTGTGCTTTGCTAGGTCTTGTTGCCTACTTCCTCCACTGATGGCTTTTCCTCTCTTCTCTCACCTTGGCTGTCTCTGTGCTCAGCCCTGCTGACGTGGTTTCATTGTCCAGACCATGCTGGTATCACAGCACGATGATCTTTAGGCAACAGCAGTTGAATGTGGGGTGTCCTTGTCAAGACACAACCCTCCTTCCCTTCCAACTTCACAGAACCAATGGTTTGGGTTGGAAGGGACCTTAAAGCCCACCCAGTACCACCCCCTGCCATGGGCAGGGACACCTCCCACTAGCCCAGGTTGCCCAAAGCCTCATCCAGCCTGGCCTTGAACCCCTCCAGGGATGGGGCATCCACAGCTTCTCTGGGCAACCTGGGCCACTGCCTCACCACCATCACAGTAAAGAATTTCTTCCTAATATCTGGTCCAAATCTGCTCTCTTCCAGTTTAAATCCATTACCCCTCATCCTGTCGTTACATGCCCTTGTGAAAAGTCCCTCCCCAGCTTTCCTGTAGGAAACTTCTCTTAGACCTGTTCTTGTGCTTCCCTGCCTGTCTCTTTGGTTTTGTGTCTTGGGTACCTCCTCTTCCACATCTTCTGCCAAGATCAACAGCCACTCCTGGTGCTGTCTGGGTCCTTGTGTTGTCTCATCCCAGTTTAACTGTTGAGATGTTATTTTATTTTTTTTAAACTGTTGACCTGCTGTGTTCTTCTGCTGGCCTGAATGTCTCTGGCGTGCTGTCCCAGGGTGATTCCACCAGGCGTGGTGCCAAGGCAGGGCTCCCCACTACTCCAAAGTGGCAGAGCTGATGATCCAAGACCAGACGTGTACTAGAGTTGTCATGTCTGGGGAAGTCAGAGGCATTTGTGTGCATTTTGGACTGTGCCTAGTAAAACCCTCTGCACCCAGCCTATTTCTGTGGCTGGTGCTGGCTGGAACGCAGAGGTTTCCTCCTTGTGGTCTCTCCACCATTTACTGGCAGTGGCATAAATATTTGGTTGTTGCAACATGGACCTCCTGGATGCTGCCCTCCCTCTTCCCAAACACCACCCTCCTTGTTAGCTGGAGTGCTACTTAATTGCAGGAAAACATGAGCAAAGTGACTGGCATCTCTTCTGGTTGATTTGGCCAAGGGTTTGAGACCTCATTTTGAGCAGCACTAGGATGTCCTCATCACTCTTAAATAGTTAAGGGATCAGCATCTCCTGGTGCGCAACTGAACTTTGCAATGTGTCAAGCCCCCCCCCCCCTTTTTTTGTGACCTCTTTTTTTTTGGTCGTCCTGGATGGCACCCTTCAAGGCAGGTGTTCAAGGTCAGGCTGGATGAGGCTTTGAGCAACCTGGGCTAGTGGGAGGTGTCCCTGCCTATGGCAGGGGGTGGAACTTGATGATCTTTAAGGTCCTTTCCAACCCAAACCATCCTGTGATTCTATGATACTGGTAAAGCACTCTTGGAAAGTCTAGTTGGCTTGTTCTTGGACAGGAAAACTGAAACTTGGTGTCTGCTGAAGCCCACTGGCATCCTGGAATACTGTTCACATTTCTAATTGTGGTCAGTGACCCTGATGTAACACTGAGACTTTTCTCAGCCAAAAAGCACTATATAAAGGAAATGTGCTTATAGAACTAATTAACTCCTTGGCGTGGGAATTTGAGATGTTGCTGTTATTGCCTTTATCAATCTTTTACTTTTTTTTTGGATGGCGAGAACAACTCCCTTTCAGCTTTGCTTACAACTGAATTCATCATTATTCCATTGCTGTAAAACAAATGTTTCTTTGTTTGCTGAACACTGGCCTATCTTGCCTGACCTTTGCTGGCCCTTCTTGACAAGCACAGGAGATACCCAGCTTGGGCCACCTCTTTGACATAGACTCAGAGAGATGGAAGAAGACTTTTGACAGATCCACCAGCTACCCTGTGGTGGGATCAGCTCTATCCATGTCACTTAACACATTTTTTTCTAGCTTATTTGGGTGCTTTTGACTCTCCCCAAGCATCTGTCTCTGGAGTGGCTAAGTTGACATTCTCTGCCAGGAAGAATGGGGTTTTACATCTCTTGGACTGCTTAAAACTTCTCTTTACTATTCTAAAAGCCAAGAACCTCGTCAGACTTGCTGATGTGAGCAATTCATGGGTTGTTGCCGCTCTCTCCACCAGCCCCCAGAAGAACAAACTCTCTTCATACGTGGGTTGCCAGAAAGCCTTTGTCAGAGGGGACCAAAAGTATTCCATGTTTCCTCCTAATGGAAAGTCCTCATGTCCTATCTGTGTTTTTCCAGGCGTTTTCCAGTAGCTTCAGAACCTGTTTGTGGTTTAACCTGAGTTTTTTCAGATTGATTTATTTTTAAGAATATTGGAGGTGTGGGGGCTCACAGATCTTGTTAAAAATAGTGAGTAATATAGAGGAGATGTGTACTCTTTGGACTTTTCCAACTAGGGAAGCCTGGGAGATGTTGGATGTCCTAGTCTGAAGTCTTAGTCTTTCATAGTCTGAAGTGACTTTAGTCTCCTCCACACTGAAATCTTTGGTCTGCTTTGCTTGTTTCTCTGATTTTGTAGCTGTCTAGGCAAGACAGCATCCCAGCTAAGTGTGTGGAGTGTCCTCATGGCTTCGCTATCCACGTCCAACTTTCTGTTGGCTTTCTAATTTCTGAACATGAAGCAGAACTCGTTTGAACTGGTTGCACTGATTTCCAGTGAACAGTCACTTAGAAAACAGGCAGGAACAGCTCATGGAGTTCCTTGCAATGTATTTTTCAACTCTTATCTGTTATCAGCTAGGTCTCCATTTCTGAATATCTTTCCAAGAAGAATCTGAACTGACCATGACCTGGATTGTCTTTGCCTTGGCCATCCCTCGTGGCCTTTGCCAAGGCAAATAAAGTAGGTTGATCTTTGTCTTGGACATCATAGCTGTCCAAGCTATGTTCTCAGTGCCTTTGACTATAGCAGATACTGGGTTTTCAGAGCTGTGCCAAGGCTTTCACTTGTAAGTTTTTCCTGCAAAGGCTCAAGCTTGTGCAGAAAGCAGAGATTGCATTTGCTTTTTGCTCTGCAAGAAGTTTGTACAGGTTTTTCCGGTGTCCTGTTCCGCTTCTTCAACCTTTTTAAAAATGCTGGGCACCCAACATGCCCTTAGTTTGTGGAAAATGTTAAGAAGCTAGATTGCAGAGGACATTAGTATGTACTGTGCTTATTTATTTAGTGAGATTAAAGTCTAAGTTTTTTTTTTCTTTTGTAATCCCTTTGAAGTGTTTATCTTTTGAAGTCTGAATTCTCATTAACTGGAAGTGTACAACTCCCAAACTACATGCTGTCCTAGTTTCAAAGCGTTAATTTTTTAAAAGAAATTTAAGAAAAATAAACAGCAGGTCAGACCCATAGGGGCTACACGTCAGCCAGATCCTGACTATTTGGGTCGTCACTTGCCACTTTGTGAATCAAAGTGGCTCCGCAGGCTGTTGCCCTGGATCAGGAGGTAGTCAGAGGGTTTTTGGCATCACCAGGGAGATGGTGGTGTTCGCCTTCAGAGGTGTAAGACTTCTCTGATAGATCAAGACAAGGCCTCTTTCAATTTTTTTTTTTTTACTTCTTTTTGCCCTTATTTTCTGTCATTGGGGCAGCAGAATTTGGTTTTTAAGGCAAGGGTGTTTTGCCAGTGGTGTTTTTTGCCAGTAGATGTTTTCCTGCCTTAATTCCCATCCAAAAGACTCCACTTGTGCACACACAAATGCACATGGGAAGGAACACTTTGCTTCAGTTGATCTTTTTTCTTGTTGTTGTTTGACAGGGAAAAATTTTAGGTAGTAACGGTCATTTTAATGTATTTTCTACTTTTATTTGTGCAGGAACTCTTCAGTGTTATCTATATGAAACTGAATGTTTGAAAAGTGGGTGGGAGACCTCTAACCCAACCCAATTTCCAGAGCAAAGCACAAACAATGTGTTGGAAAGAATAACCCTACTGGGTCATCTTCAGCCATTAGGGGGTCATCACAGCCGTTCCTTGGGCACCCTCTATCACTGAAAGTCATCATCTCAGCAGCTGAGTCTGTTTGTGGCTTTGGGGTGTTTTCTCTACTGTTCCTGCCTTGAAATTAAATCTTGATCTTGCAAGTTGAGATGCTTTGGGTCTGGGCCAACAAAATGTGGAAAGTACTGCTCAATGTGTGCACGCATATAGATTTCCTCCTGTGGGAACGGCTGGAGCAAACATCCCTCTGCAAGAGTTGCTCTGTTATTAAACAGATGGGGGAATATTGTCCTTTTTCCATTTCTATCTTCCAAGTTGGGGAAAGTGAAATTGCATTACTTGGGTTGGGATGAGTTCAGTAGGTTAAAGATTGCTATGAAAACCATGAAGTGAAAGTCACAAGAATTTAGATAATTTCCTTGTGAAGGTTTAAATCATTTCAGTTCTGGCTGGGCAAAAGAAGGGGTTTCTTTTTTTGCACCTTGAGCTGGAGGGTTTCCTCTGGAAGAATTAAATTCTATTATTTAGAAAGCATTTAAGGAAAATCAGTATTTTCCAGTATAATTAGGGAAACAATTGTCAAGAAGGCTTGCAAGAACGTCAGCAGGGGTAACTGGTTATTGGCGATGTTGTCACCTAATCAGTATAGGTAATTAATTATTTGCTTAACAAGATTTTATGTGTAACCAGCTTGATAGCAGTTTTAATAAGAGAGAGAGCTGTTGAAAGTATACAGAGATCCTTGATAAACAGTGATCCCATGAGCCAACAATGCGAGGAAAAACCACTTATTTTAATGTGGAAATGGGTAGAATCTGTCAAAGCTTTTTTAAAAATGGTTAGCCAAAAAAAAAAAAAAAAAAAAAAGAATCTCAAATGGCATTGGAGTCCATGTTTTCTGCATTTATTTGCATTGCAAGTGGGGCAAGTTTACTTGGGCTTCATTTTTGAGAGATGTGCTTGGGAGCTGGTTGGCTCTGGAGTTTCCCACTGCTGCAATGGCCTTGGCCCCTCCAGATATAGAGGGAGCACATGGAGGTATGGCTGTGACAGCATTGCCCCATCCCTGGAGGGGTTCAAGGCCAAGCTGGATGAGGCTTTGGGCAACCTGGGCTAGTGGGAGGTGTCCCTGCTCATGGCAGGGGGTGGAACGAGATGAGCTTTAAGGTCCCTTCCAACCCAAACCCTTCTGTGATTTCTCTTCTGTCCCCTGCACTCTCCAAATAAATCTGCCTCTCTGAAACCATGGGAGCCTCTCGTGGAAAGCCTACACTTTCCATTTGCTGGGTCTTTCCAGCCCCATCTTGATGGATGGAGATGATGTAGAAGACCACAGATGTCCTCCTCTCCCCAGGTGCTTGGGTTTGCACATTCCAGCATCTCCTTAGACTTCAGGATTCCTAAGTAGGAATCAAAGCATCCTGGGCAATGTTTTGATTTGTTCTTGGATGTACTGATCCAATTTGGGAGCCCTTGGCAGGCTCAAGGAAGAAGTTGTGTTTATTGTACTGAACCAACTTCGGGTGTTTGAAAGAAGGCTGGAGGTAGCAGGTCAAGGTAAGGCAGGCAGGAACCCATAGCATCATAGAATGGTTTGGGTTGGAAGGGACCTTAAAGCTCATCTTGTTCCACCCCCTGCCATGGGCAGGGAAACCTCCCACTAGCCCAGGTTGCCCAAAGCCTCATCCAGCCTGGCCTTGAACCCCTCCAGGGATGGGGCATCCACAGCTTCTCTGGGCAACCTGGGCCACTGCCTCACCACCCTCACAGGAAAACATTTCTTCCTCACATCTCATCTCCATCTCCCCTCTTTTAGCTTTTAACCATTACCCCTTGTCCTGTCGCTATATTCCCTGATCTCATAGGTCTCCAGAGGTCTCACCTCTCACCCCAGATCACCCACACCCAACCAAACCACGTGGATATTCAGAATAGTGCTGTTGGTAATGTCACCTGGTGTGTGGCAAGCTGCTTGTCTCTGGGCTGTTAAAAGATTTGTCCCGAGATGCTGAATGAGAGCAGCGTGACCTCTGTGAAATTGAGTTGATATTAAAAAAAAAAAAAACAACCAAACCACCCCCACTTGAAGAGGGATTAGAGAGGAGGACTTGGACTGTACCAAGCCTTGTGAAAGGGTTAGATGCTATTAAACCTGCTATTCCATGGCTTCATTCACATTATTTACTCAGCTCACTTCAGGATTTGTGCTGTTGTTCCTCCCTTCACTAAAATGATAGCAATTTAAATGGTTTAACAATTGGTCCTGATTGCTCCGTTCCCTCTCCACTCCGGGTTTCTGAGTATTGCTACAGGGATGGAGGAGTTAACTCATGGAGACAAAAATCCAAATTTTTAGGCCAGATCTCCCTAGAGCTTCCCTTTTAAATTTCCAACTTGAATTCTCTCGTGCCTTTTTTTTTTTTTTTTTCACTCCGAAGCTGTTTGGAAAGGAATAACGTTTCACAGGCTGTAACGGATACCTCCAGCCCAGTATCTCAGGAATGCAGTGTGTGCTAATTAGGCATCCTGGAGCCTTCAGAAAATACTCCTGCTGTATTTGCAGATGGACTCTACCCCTTTTTGGGCAAGCTAGCTGGCCAAGTCGGTTATTCAGCTCTGAGAAGTCTGTAGCCATTGGCAGATGATGCATCTTTAAAGTCAAGGCTGATAGTTTGTGTGCATTTATTTTTTTCTATTTTATTTTCCCCTCCCTCCCCCCTTCTGGGTGCGCGTTGCTGAATTTGAATAATATATGTTGTCTTGCTTCCTGTTTTCATTTCTGTATGTAACGCTAACCAGCCGAGGTTTGAATCATTCATAGCCTGCGTGCTCCGCCTCAGAGCTGGAGATGTTATGGGAATGGTGATTGTAAGGTATGGACTTTGTTTCTCTGCGTTAAATCAAGTTCTGGAAGCAGGAGAAGTATTTGGTCTGTGATCTTGGCCAAGGAAGGATCTCTGGACAGATGGTATCAGTGTGGTTTCTCTCTTGAGCAGCATCTTGCTGGGTTTCATCTCTTCCTGCATCTCCTGTTACCTCTCAGGTGTCCGTGTGTGTGGTGGGGAGGACGGGTGCTGGGTTTTGTGCTTCCCTTTCCATTGGGGGCTTCTGTGCATCTGCTCATGATCTTCCTGGAGAAGAGGGAATGGTTTTAGACTCATAGGTTGTGCCTCATGCAATTCAATTGCATCTAGGAATGGCTTTTTTTAAACTCATGTTGGATTTCTTCTCTTTGTGCTTCTCCTGACTGCGTTTCTGGAGAGCAGCTTGGATCTGTGGGCTCCCAGAGCATCTCTTTGTGTTGGGGTTCAGCGAGGAGCCAGGGTGGCTTATGGAGCCTTTTCAGCTTTATTTTCTTCCCTTACTTGTAGTTTTTTATCCTCTTGCTTGCTTTTAGTGGAGTCTGCTGCTCTTAAAACCTTCCAGCAGTGCCTTCTGGTGACAAGTGTGCTTTTATGTTGCCCTTTTGTACTGAAATCACTTGTGTCCCTCCTGAACTCTGCCAGGAGATTGGGAGATGCTGGATTAGATCCTGCTGCAGGAGGTTGGTAGATGCTCTTCAGATCTGGAGAATAAATTCAAACCTTTTACATCTACCCTGGCTGCTGGTGTTCCTCGTAGGATTTTTCTGTAGGGAGAAGGGTTGATGGCTGATTCCTCTCCATCTCTGAAGTGCACTTGTGCCTTACTAAAGCAATGCTGTTTGGAAAGGTGTTGGTGCCTCCACTATCTCTGGTTGGGCAGCAAAGTTTCATGCCTTTAACTGATAGCTTTGGGTATGCAGTCATGAGAGGGATGTTTGTATCTTATAGAATTAGAGAAGGGTTTGGGTTGGAAGGGACCTTAAAGCTCATCTCATTCCAACCCCCTGCCATGGGCAGGGACACCTCCCACTAGCCCAGGTTGCTCTAAGCCTCATCCAGCCTGATGAGTGGAGTGACAAAATGCTTGAGTGTAGCGCTTGTGTTTGGGTTTGCAATGCAATTCTTGCAAGATAGCATGTAAAATACACACTAAAATATTTTAAAGACAGAGATGGTCTGTCTGCCCTCTTCCCTTGCATGGCTGAAGCAAGAAGAGGTGGAAATCAGGAGAGACGCTGTCCTTTGGGGATTAATTAAGGATTTCTTGCAATGGCTGTAGTCTGCTAGGTTTTTGGGGTGGCAATATGAGGCTTGGCAGTGGAGTTGTGGGTAATTTTTACATCTTGCCTATGTCCTACACCATCTTGTATGTCACTTGCTGCTTAAGATCTTCAGGGCAGAGATTATGGCTTTGTCCAGGACCCTTAAATAGCATCAAACTTTGCATATCCTCAGTGTTTCTGCTCTATTTTAACTGACAGTTGGTTTTTTTTTGTCTTCAGTATGCTGCTGGTGCATGGGGAGGCAGACGGGGGAAACTCATTTTGTAGGGACAACGTTGAAGCAGACAAGAGCTTGAAGATAGGAGGCAACTTGTGCAGTGACTAATGCTGAGCTTTATAAATAGAATGAGAGAGGCTGGAATGCACACAAGGAGGTGACCTCGAGCACGAGGCCATGGAGGTGGTACAGCAATGCCAAAGGACAGATGAGCTGGGAGAGCACAGGGGGTGACATGATCAGCACTGGTTCAGACTGGATGTGTTTGACTGTCCTGCGTGTCCTCCCTGAGGGGATGAACAAAACCACGTGGGGATCCAGGCCAGCTACGAACCGATGTGCAAGTCCTGCACATCTCATGTTCTCTGTCTGGGTCAATGCCTCGAGGGCCCAGAGCATTGTAGAGAGGTTTGCTGAAAGGACCAAGCTGTATTTTGGGAAGGCAGAGGACCTATGGGTTGTAGGCTCTGGAGACAGCACGGTAATGGTCTGGTGGGCTTTGAAACAGCAGCAGCCAACTAGAAAAATCTGTCTGCCTGCAGGATGCTGAGTCCTGGTTAGAGAAAGCCAGGCAGGGCTGTCCTAGGCTGTCAGCATGAAGCACAGGGTGTAAATGGACACAAAGAAGGACAGAAGCTGGAAGGGTTGAGCTGTCTGTGTCCTCGTTGACATTTCTAGACTCTGACACAGAGTTTGCAACACCTGCAGCATCCCCTTATGCATCAGCTATGATGAAAAATATGGTCAACCCCATTCTTGGAGGCTTTCTTCCATGGGACATGGTAACTAAAGGCTTTTAGGTGGCTAGGTTGTGTCCTTAAGCCCTGTCATGCTTTGCTGATGACAGTGAGGATGTTGCTGCTCATCACTGTTGTAGCTTTTTGCAGGACCTGAGCACTGCGGATCCTGTGAATAAGGAAATCATAGAATCGTTAAGGTTGGAAAAGACCTCAAGGGTCATCAAGTCCAAACATCAACCCAACCCCAACCAACCCAGAAAACCACATCCCGAAGCGTCGTATCTACATGTTTCTTGACCCCCTCCAGGGGTGGTGACTCCCCCACGTCCCTGGGCAGCCTGTTCCAATGCCTGAGCACTCTTGCAGTGAAGAAATTTTTTCTAATATCCAGCCTAAACCTCCCCATGAAATGAAACATTTCCCCTAGCGAAGATGCAGTTTCCTTACTGCCCACGTACTGTCTATGCCCTGGAGAGGTAGCCAAGCACTTTGCAAGCTCAACTACTGTTGAGCATCACTCATAGCGCACTGACTATCAATGCAACAGCAACGTGTGGGGCTGTGGGTGTACACTTGTGTACCAGGAACCTGTGGAAAACCCCTGGTGGGAGTTGAGTACAGCTGAGAGCAGCATGACGCCACCAAACCAGCAAAAATTTGCTTTGAGGTTCCCATCCCCCAGCGCTGACTCTATGAATTAGTAAGAGCGTATGATTACTTGGTCTGTTCTTGATATGAATCTCACCAGAGACAAAGGGAGCATCTAAATATATTTTTTTTAAAAAAAGCCCTATGACGCACAAAGCATGTAATCGATGGGAGTGGAGTACTTTGCCTTGAAACAGCGATGTTCCCATGCGTGGCAAATAGAGAAGTTGTGTTGGAGGCAGTCTGGTCCTTTGGGAGTGGGTGGTGTTTGCTGCAGAGGAGATCTTCCTTCTGGATGAGGGCTGCAACCAGTTCTGCATCCCTATGAATGCTTGTTGGAGATGCATATAAAGGGAGAGGGTAATATCTGCCTCTTCCAGCATGCACAGAAGTGTTAGCTCCTCATCTGGGACTGTTTTGGAGGCTCCGTAGGATGCTCAAGATAAACCGATTTAGCTTGGCTGGCTTCCAACTTTGCAGAGGTCTCAAAAATCAATTTTAAGGTTGTGCTTGTGGAGAGTTTGGTTCTTTACATTTCAATAATTCATAAAAAAATCTAATTATCTGGACTCCAAATAAGCTGTCTATTGCTCTTGTGTGGCTTTTCTTGCTGATAAACTCCGATGAATGCATTTGCTTTTAGTGGTGTGGGAGAAACTGCACAAGGAAATAAAACTTGCAAACTAATTAAACTTCTTAGTCTTGTTGAGTAACAAGCTGGAGATGTTGGCAGGGCTGGGAATAGATCTGATTATCATTCCTACTCTCTTAATAGCCAGAGGACACGGTTAATTATTAAATTGCTTGTTAATGTATTGAAATATTGCTTGGCATTTTTAATTTCTGGGTTTTTTTTTTTCCTTCTCTCTTCTTGTTTTGCTGAAGGGTGCTTCCAGGACCTGATGGATTTCTGATACCTCATTCCTGAGGGGGCTGGAAGGAGCATGGTTAAACACCAACCGCTGCAGTACTACGAGCCGCAGCTATGTTTGTCCTGTCTGACCGGGATCTACGGCTGCCGCTGGAAACGGTACCAGCGGTCACATGATGACACCACCAAGGTGGGTAGTTGACCGCGTCGCCTCTTCCCAATGGCTTTGGATGTGGATCTTGGTTAAAAATGCTGGATATTTGATTATTTTTTTTTTTTTTTGGTTGGCTTGTCTAGACCATGAAAACCCTTGGCCCCATGGCTTGGAGGTCTGCGAAAAGGTCTCACCATGTGGTTGATACAGCAGATGGGCACAGTTGGCTGGTCATGGTTCTCAAAGGGATTGAGTGGTACGGGTTTGGCCAAACCTGTCTATATTTTGTTTTTGGTACTGGGGAAAACTTCTGTTTTGCTCCTTTCTCTGTGTCTTATTAGGGTGCTTGTGTTTCTTTGGCTGGATATGTAGGACCTGTGTGTCTGTCCTAGCTTCTATGCATGTGGAAATAAGTTAATAAGTAGGAAAAGGCATCAGGAGGTGAGAACTAGCTGGGGATGAACAGGGGAGCTGTTAGAGGTGACTTTTCCATCCCCTGGACAAAGGCAATTTTAAAGAGCTCTGCCAGAGGGAATCTAGACTTGTGCCTTCCCTGTTTTTTGGGGCTGCGAGGTGGGATCTCATGAGACCTGATATGTTTATAGGAAGAACTGTGAAAAAACTGCTGTCGAAGCCACCCTGTAATATCTTCTGGGTAATGGTTGTGTGTTACTGTTCTTCTGTTCTCTCATTGTGTGGTTTTATTTTTTTTCTTAGTACGCTTACTACTTAAGTTTTGCTTTGTTTTTTCTTCTTTAGATCTCATTTCTTCTGGCGATGCTCCCAGGAGAACCTTTTGTTGCTCCTTAGTTTTACTCCAGTGACAGCTTCTCTGTTTTGTTTTTAAGTCTATAACTAGGGATCTTCCTGGCTGTGGAGTGCTTCTCCTCTGGAAAACAGGCTGTTAAGGAGAAAACACTTCTGGGCGGTAGACCTGATGCCAAAAGAGCTCCTGGTTCTGAATCGCATCGATTGTTGGTGGTGCAGCTTGGCTGGGAGCTCCCACATGAATTGGAAAGTCACGGCTCGTGTCTGTGCAGCGTGAAAGAAATTTCCTTTTGCAAAGTAGAAACGTTTGTGCTGGTTTTTCCTCCTCTTTCAGTCTGGCCAGCTTAGTCTGAGTGATTGCTTCTGAGCCAGCAGAAGTTTCCTTTCAGCAAATAGCCGGGCACATCCGTAGGGGAGGGTGTAGTTGGGTTTTTAAGACTTTGTCAGGAAAACAGTGGGACGTAATGTCTTGGCATGTGTGTACTAACTTAAATACTCAATATGCTTTTTTCTCTATGCATTATGAACCAGAACATTATGCTTCTCAGCTAAAAATCTGTACAAAAATTGCCCATGACTTAATTTTTCAGTGGAAGCTGGCTCTGCTTGCACTGATTTATTTTCCCAAAAAATATCAATGGCAGCATTTCAATTCTACTTGGCATTTCAATTGTTTTTCTAGGGCTAGAAAGGAATTTGTTGTGTTTAAAGTACCTGAGCTAGACCTAAAAATATGTCCTGTCTCTGAGTTGGTCTTATTAAGGTCTACGTGAGACCTCAACTTCCACTTTGAATGTTGAAATGGAGAAAACTTGGCTATTGCAGGAGCAAGAGGAGAAAGTCTAAAATTAGTTACAGGCTAAGGTATGAAGAATCTGTTCCCATTTTGTTGTTGATAAAATGCCTTGCAGGTGTTAGGGCTGGTATGAGAAATTATTGCACTCTATTTGGAGGAAAAAGAGCAAATGACGGCTGGTTGTCCTCTGGTGGACAGGTCTGTTTGCACGTGTTTGTATACTGCAGAGAAGGGGTGGGAACTCTAGGATATGTATAAGAGAGGAGTGATAAACCTTTTTTTTGTTTGTTTTGGGTTTTTTTGGGGGTGGTTTTGTGGTTTTTGTAGGTTTTTTTTTTAAGTTGCAAAATGGTCCTTGGTTGGTTGAGCAAGCAGGTAACTTGTATGGGATGCAAACCAGTATTAGCATTCCTTCACCTCTCTGGATGGGGTGGGAGAGCATTTCATGGTATGACTCAAATTCAAGACTGCTTGTACTGCAAACTCCAATCTCTGCAGTTGAGTAGAACTCTGAAACAGGGATGGACTTATCTCAATATAGAGGCTACCCCCAGAATTGGGGTTTAGTGATATCTGGTCTGCATGAGAGGACTTTTGGGCTGGGTGGGAAAACTTGCCGACATCCCCAGGTATTGGAAAGGGAGAGGAAGCTTTACGTATGCTGATTGTCTCCAGCTACAATATTTAGGTGCATCTGTAGTTGATTAGCCAGGAAAATACCCTACCATAACTTGGGTGCCTATTTCCTTCACACAAAGGCAGTGGCTTATTGATGAGAATCCCTATCTTATTGCCCTGTATCCAACCCTATAGTAACTCAACCACCGCAAGCCTAGAGTAGAAACAGTTGTCATATAAT
>NW_010122116.1:0-8199 GCF_000699245.1 Pterocles gutturalis | reverse complement strand
CGAGGGAGCGGTGGGGGTGAAGGGGGCAATGGTCACAGCGAAGCTCCAGCCTGAGCTCAGCGCCTCAACCCCATCTTCCGGCAGACGTGGCCGACTTCCGGGCCGCGTAGCGCAGGCGCAGCAAGCGGCGAGAGCTGCGTGAGGTGGCACAACGCGTCAAGCCCCGCCCCTCCCCTCCCATGGGCGGGGCGACTGCTTTGGCTCCTCCCCCCTCCGAGGGATCAACTACTGCTCCAACAGCGAGGGATGCTTACGAGGATTTATTACCATTAATTTTTAAACAAGGAACATTCGGGAGGAAGAAAGGATTTTGGCTTTTCTAACAGATAAATGGGAGACTTTTACTCTGGCTTTGTGCGTATGGGGTTGAAGTAAACAGCAGGTAACTTTCAGCTAGTCGGTTCCTGTAGCAGGGTAAGGAGAAAAGAACACTCCTCCTGTGCTGTTGTTTCATCTGTCTCGAAGTTACTGTCCTCATTAGCTGAAAGGGGAAGTGGAGCCCCAGACACCTGTTTTGCATATTAAGCACATGTTGGTGAGTGAAGAAGAAGAAAACCAAAACTTTTTGTGGAAAGCTATCTCACAACCTCAGTTATCTGACAGGGCTGCTAAGGCACATGGTGGAAGAGGTAGTTCCAGGAATACAGCTCACATCACGTGCGAAAGAATGAGAATGGATCTTCTTTCACAATCGCTCCAGTCCTAAAAGCAAATGTATAATATGGCAAATTCCCTTGACAAAATGAACTTCATATTTAATTACTCGCAACAAGTAAGTCTACTCTGACAACATTTTCAGTAATTTTCAGTCACTGTTTCAAGTCAAAACCTTTTGCTTGATGTGAGATTTTTATGTGAGAGCTCAAGATCCCTCTCACATTCTTGTCCATATACATTTTACTATGTAGACTCTCTCTTGACTCTCTCTTAAATGAGTGTTTGAGTGAAACACTCGGCGAGCATTGTTGAGAGGGAATCCAGCACTGTGGATGTCCCCATACTTGTGACTGTAACTTCTTTCCTTCTCATCTTCTGTGACTCAATGTCCCAAACCTACAGTACTTGAACTCTTTCAAGCTTTATGGCTGTTATCTCTCTTCTGTAAATGCTTATTCTTAGTAAGGTTTTCAGTTACAAAACTAGATAAAAAAATTGAAGCAGAAGTTTAATGTTTTAGGACATAAATAATATAGATAAATATGGAGTAGTGATACCTCTTTCCTCGGTGCTTCCTTGAGGTCTGAATGTTTGTTCCAATAATTGATGTTCTCAGGTTGTAAGGATTTGCAGGGTGGCAAGGAAGAAAGGGGAAGGAAAGAGAACTTGCTGAGTGTTTCACCGACCTATTTA
The DNA here is from genome assembly GCF_000699245.1 of Pterocles gutturalis. Lineage (NCBI taxonomy): Eukaryota > Metazoa > Chordata > Aves > Pterocliformes > Pteroclidae > Pterocles > Pterocles gutturalis. The sequence continues at coordinate 6,849 of NW_010122116.1, read as the reverse complement.
TAACATCCCTTATGCCTGCTGTATCGACAGCTGCTTCCAAGCATTCACTAGGCTGAGTGGTGAGAATACTTAATTCTGTCACAAGGGGCGTACAGCTTCATTAACTACCACTGAAAACTTTACAGGTGCCCTCCCCAGAGTCGATGTGTTACACAGGCTTCTGCATAGCTTGAAAGTTCTGGCTGCACTTCTGTCTGCAACCACAAAAAGTAAGAGATTCATATCTAACTGTAGATGAAAAAATGTTCTCTCTGTCAAAGCCTTTAGATGCCTATTCATATTCAAAGTAGACGTAATTTTTAACAATAACTTGCACACATGAATTTTCCCTATTATAGCTCTCATTGTAAGGAAATTTAAATAACAAAGCTAGAAAATATCTGCTACAATAACCATATCACAGCAAGATTAAATCACTTCCTCAAAATTCATAGGAAGAAAACAATTGTGGCTTTAGTTTGGATTTATTTTAATTAAAAAAGAGGCAGGTTTGTTGACAAAATTATTTCTTTTTAAAAATTACCATTTTCCACTTTGAGCAGATTGCCAGGTTTTTAATTGTTCATGAAGGAAAATTGTTAGGTAGCAGAGGCAAAACAGATACATAGTCACACAACTTGTACTTGGAAAGTTAGTGATTCTTTTTTTTAAGTATATTAAAATAGGGCTTTGGCAGATATTTTCTATAGTAAAATGTGCTGAAAAACATTAAAATTGCAAAATATAGCAACAAAAAATAAAGGCTGGTCATGTCATCTTAGTTCAGCCTTCTTTTCCATATGTGTCACGATATATTATTACACAACTACATATCTGGACTGAAGTCTTTGCTTCGTGCAGTATATTGAAAATATGCCAAATATCAAGGATTGAAAAATAATGTCGTGGTCACTGGATGAGTTGTCATTTAAACTTTTATTTCATTCTCAACATATAGTATGTGGCCTCATGCCATTCATCACTTAAATGCATCACTGAATAAAATGGTATGAACTTGCCCCAGAAGTTTGCATGACTGTTATCTGTGGCTTTGCATGACTGAGTATGGGCAGAGAAATGGGTTACTGCAGGAAAAGCTAAGGTAAAAACCTACAGCTCTACACTCTCTGCCCACATCCCCACATGTATGCCATGGTAAATGGAAGCCCCGAACCTCCTCCTTTAGCTCCCTTGCATCACCTCACCTTCAGTCCTGAGTTCCCACATTCACTCAAGCTGTCACATTACCCATGATACGCAGTTCACACTATGCAACAGACCCAGGCTAGGACACATAGCCGACTCATGGCTGGGATATTTGAAGTTAGACCACTGCTCATTTGAGTTCTGGAAAGGTTGCTCTGTCTCCACTGTTGCATCCTCACTTTTGCATCAAAATGAAACATGCAAAGTTAGTCTGTCCTTGTATTTCTTCTCCCACAGTATAAATTAACTGCATTATGCACACACACACATTCTTTCAATCTTTCTGTTGTTATTGCTTTCCTTTTCTTTCGTTACTCCTATCTCTTTCTTTTCCTGTAATAAATCACAATGAAACTTTTCCTGCAGTGTCCTCACTATCTTATTTCCTTTTTCCATATGTGAATGACAGAGTCTTATAACAAGAAACAAAGCCAGCCCTCCTAGACCTGACAGAAGTTAGGAGACCAAAAGTGCCTACTGACATTTAAAAAATAGCAACTTTGAAAATATGAAGTCTGGAGAGTAAAATGCCATTAGTGGATTTGGGAATTTATTTACGTTCATATGCCTTTCTTCATGCATTTTCATTCATTATATGTTGAAAATAATTCAAGATACTCAGAATAAATCTCTAAAAGGGTAGAGGTCTACCATCTCTACTAAGAAGACACAATTTGATGAAAAAATGAAAGATCAATGGCATTTCTCTTCTTTCTTTTTTGACACTTAGTGAAGCTTGATAAGGTAAAACATCTGTGTGAAAATGTTCACAAAGAAGCATAACCTCAATAAAAAGATTTAAGGCAATTGAACCCTTTTATTATTCACCTCTGTTATATCTTGCTCGTCTTGCAACTACTAATTTGATACTGAAGAAGCTTCTCCTTTTTCTTTCTCTCAGTAAAGATATATGATTTCCCCTTTTGGCAACAGAACTGTGGAAAACAAGTTTCAAAGATCTTATCTATCCTGAAGGCACCTAAGGTTGCAGGCAGCGTGTCTCTAAAGGAGTTTTTTACTAAGAAACTTATCTTCTGCATACATGCTCTCACTCCTGCGGGTAAGAACTCAGCAACTCCAGTGCAATAAAACTGCCCAAGATATTCCTAACCACTCTCGGCTGCAATGGCCCGTATAGGCTATGAGAAGTTTTGAAAAGAAGGGTGACAGATCCAAGCCAGACATACAGTTCAACAGGCTGCCACTGCAGCAGGCAAGCAGAGCTCGTGATGTGAGTGCTGGTGGAAGGTCTTCATGGGGCCAGTTTGGCAAGTTTCTGGCTTAACCGTGTATGAAGTACATGGATTAATCCTGGGGCTGTAAAAGCGTAGATTGACTGGGCAAGCCTGAATCTAATATGGGGAGAAGCGTATTTTAACCAACAGAGAGAGAAAAGAGCATTATTCCTGACCGTGCAATGGACAGGTCGCCTTTGGAATCTGCGTGCAAATATCCACAATGATACTGCAAACATATCAGATAAATATTAATTGTGTGCAGGAGAACAATCATTATCAAGGGGATGCATGCAGTGAGGTTTAGGAAGTATGTCAGTCAGATATGAGGATTCCCACGATTGCCTGAGATGAAGAAAGAAGACAACAGAAATCAAGTTCAGAGAATCCTATTCTGCGTATATACGCTTCACAATTGGCATTTCTTTTCACAGTTGTTTGGAAGACACTGTCTGCATGGACATGTTTGTAATCTTTTAACCTTTAGACTTCTTCCCCTTTTCCCTCCTCCCTGCTTGTGTTCTCTAGTACACATTGTCCTTCCCTTGAATTTCTTGATCATACGGTATTTGAGGCTATCACCTCACACCTACTTTATTCCACTCCAACCGCCTTTTTTTCCCCATACAACCCACTTAACAGTTGGCTACAAAGGTATAGAAATGTCATCTGCAGAAAAGAGGAACAAGGGGATAGGAGCTGTTTTCTTGTTTTCTGTAGGATAAAAATTAAACCCTAAATGGAGTGCATTTGGCTCTTCTGATGAGCCTTTTCTCAGCTCTCCATGCAAGCGTGCATTCAAGGAAGCATTTCTCAGTTTGAAGCTGATGCATGTTGTGACCACACTGTCTTGCACTTAAACTTTCTGGCATACTTATTCAGACTTTTCCAGATATAAATATAAAACTGTTATGTGCAGACAGATCCTAGATCAGGATGTCTCTAAGCTGTGTCTTCAACATATGTATCTCTATGTGTTCCTATTCCCCTGCTTTTGACACCAATCAAGGTAGAAGTATGTGCCCCAAATTCTTTGCACCAAATTTATACTTCCACCATAAAGAAAATTAACAGGTACACTTCAGTCATATCTTTACTCTTCCAGTGAGTATGCATGCTGCTTTTGCAATTATGCAGAAATTGGCAACTTACTTCTCTTGGCATGCTTTCCCACTCTTGCTTATTTATTTATTTTTTGGAACAGAAGTGGACACAAAATTTTATAAACCTCAGCCCTTCCTTCCCTGGCAGAGCTCTGCCTAGAGAATCGACCTGATGGAAATACTATGTTTCCTGAGAGATTGTTGTCTTTCTCCAAAAACCCCATAGGAGAAAGGAACAACAAAAATATCTAACTGCTTGGAAGGAAGTCTTGGAAGAAACTGTGTTTGTATGGCCGTGTTTGTAGGCTCCAATGCTAAGGGCCATTCCTAGGCCAGTGTTTCAGGACCTTATATTTGGAAAATGTTTTCCACTGTCTAATCTACAGGTATCTGTTGCATTTTAAGAATGTTGTTTCTGTTCTGTTTTCTGGAGACATGAAAATTCTCTTACCTTCCTCTTGCAGCAATTATCTATTATGTATCATGTTAGTGTGTCTCTCCTAGATCTTTGCTCGTCTATGCTAAATTGCCCCAGATCCTTTAGTCTTTTCTCGTAAGTGATCTTTCTTCAACATCTAATAGTTCTTTTCTACACTACAGTTCATTCGGCTATTTATTGACATGATTTACACAAAATTAACTAGGAACCAAAAGTGCTGAGGAGCTCTGTATGTAATGAGTCTTTGATCTGCAAATATTTCCCCCAAACTGGACATGCCATTGAATAAAATTGAAGTATATACAAATATATGTATCTAGATATTCTATATCAAGACACATACATATAGATTTTTCTCTCAAAAAATATACATAAAAGAAACAAATAGATCACTTGCTCTCACTCTCCTCACCTTCTTAAACATTGGTACTGAATCAAATAGTTAAAAAATCCTCTTTTAATGAATAAAATAATTTTCTCTCTTTTATTTTCCAGAATCATCCACATGGGACGTTTACGGATTCATTCTATCTTTCCCTTTGAAAATGTTCAATAATGTTTGGTGACAATTTTTCCAAGAAGTAGAAAATGTTCTTTAAAAAAATTCCCTACAGAATGCATAGTCCTATGGGAGGTTGTGGTTCATTAGCTGATTTTTAATCTAGTAGTCACCCAATTCACATTAATTTACTATACCAGCATATAACCTCTGCACCTTGCTCCCTCGTACATGCCCTAAGTGAGCTCGAGTCATGATTCCGGTCCATTTCCTCACAGATAAAAATGTCCTTGACTCATTAAAAAAAAAAAGTCTTGATCTATTCAGATGCTGTTAAAGGAGAAATGTACATGCAGTCCAGATGGATTCCTGTACATTTTTATAAATATATTTTCTAGCAGATTAAAAGCAAAACCAATGTTTTTCAGTCCAAATTATGTCAGCTGTAAGGTTAGTGACCTGGTAGCATAAATCACTGTGTTAAAACATCTCCAGAATTCAGCCAGAAATCTGGAAAACTTATTTTGGCGAAACCTGTGCTTTACCAGAATTAATACTAGCACACCAGCACCTTAAGCCAGCCTGGTGTCAGCAATGTGGGACATGGGAGTGAGGATCCTCTCAGAGCACTCTTAACAAAACAGAATCAGAGCTGAACTACCCACCCGTACCGTACGGCAGCCTTGTGGTCTGTGGGACTTCCCATCCTTGGTTGGTAAGATCTCACTATTAAGAAAGAACCCACCTTATCTACAGTTTTTCACATTTGGGGTTTTTTTTTGTTCCCACTTGGTCAACACTTTCAGAGTTCACTAGCGTCTTAGTTCTCATTTGTAGTGTGTGGGTTTGGCGGGTTGGTGGAACTGCATTCAAGAGAGCCGAAGTTTTGTTATGAGACATACAGGTGATGGCTACTTTTGCTTTCTGGTGCTGTCAGAGCTAGGAGCAAAATGTTTCATAAATACATCATGTTTTTACCTATGTGCTTTTCTCTTTTAGAAAAGATTGTATGTATGTTTGTTTACATCACCATAAATTCTGTGCTGTGTGATTGACAAACATAATTTCTTTCATTTCTTCTCTTCCGTGGTAGCAGTGGTCACAAGGATCATGCTGGATTCCTGCTACAGGAGATCCAGCCGCTTTTGTTTGAGACTCTCCACAACTGTATTTTAGCAATCTCCCTGCTTGCTTCAGCCCACACACCCAGCAACATCATTCATATCTTTCCTTTACACAGACTTCCCACCCGATTCAGGAAGGCTTACTAACTTTCTAACACCATAAAATAAATAATCACATTCAGTAGTAAAAATCTGAGTATTACCTGAGTGGCTTTGATACCTGTCTGATACATTTAACTGGGAAGCAGGAATACAGGAAGGATTCTGGCAGAGGTCTTCCCATCTATTATTTTTCACAATGAAGAACATCCTGCTGGTGTTTAATGAATGTAGAATTTCTAGACAGGACATTCGGCAATGATATGATTAGACTTCTTAGAAGTAACAGCTGACACAAGGTGTACCTACCTCATGTAGCCCAGCTATGACAAACAATAGGAAAAACACCTTTGGACTTGGATGACAGGTCAGCAATGCTCTGAGGATATTAGATAACTTTTAGGGCAGGAAGATAACTCTTAAAACATAAGTGGAACCCATGTGGTTACTAAGTTCAAAGTAAATTGAGGGGAAAGGAATGTTTAGGGCTTGTTTTTTTCCTGTTGGATTATCAGCATGATTGTCTTTATCAGTTCAAAAAGGTCATCTCTCAACCAACCCGAATTTTAACAGCTGGACTGTGTCAGAAGGCATGCCAGGTTCCTGGGGACTCCAGCTTCTAGAAAAGTGCTGATGATTAACCCATACTGACCTTCTACATTTATGATCCTACGCAAAGCTGAGACGGCGCAAAAACCACAGGTGGCAAACTCAGAGCTATGACTTTCTGCAGACGTTCAAAAACACAGGCAGTTGGTAACAAAATGCAAACTTGTTTGTTTTTAACTGCTGGTCAGTGTGCAGGGGGGAGGCCGGTGAGCTCCATTTTGTGCGGTTTATTAGGCAAAGTCTTTGCTTCTCTTTCACTGAAAATGGAGAACACTTTGCAGCAGCGTTTCTCAGGTCTTTTCGTAGTGCAAAACTGTGCACAGACTCCCCGCCGCCTCTCTCCACGGACCCGCGCAGGTTTCTGCACTGCCCCTGAGCCGCCCCTGCACAGCGGGCACAGGTTGCAGCACGGCCGGGGCTCTGCCGCCCCCCGCTGCTGACACACACCGGGACGCTGCTGGGCATCCATGCGATACCCCTTGGCCCGGCCCGGGCCTCCAACCTTCGTCCCGTCCCCAAACAGCAGGACAGTTCAGACGAAAAACACTCACACACG
>NW_010122115.1:0-1004 GCF_000699245.1 Pterocles gutturalis | reverse complement strand
CCGTCACCGCCGAGAATGTCCCCTGCGGCACCGCCGGTGTCACCTGCACCAAGTCGGTGGTGGTGGCGCTGGGCAACACCGTGGTGCACATGCTGCGAGGTGAGGAGACACACAGGGACATGCGCTGGGGGTGTCCCCAGGGGGGGTCGCCGCCAGTGACACCGCGCCGTGTCCCTGCAGGGCGGGAGGTGACGGTGAACGGGGTGTCGGTGCGGCCCCCCAAGGTGTACGGCGGCACCGGGCTGGTGCTGGACCGCGCCGGAGTCTTCCTGCTGCTGCTGTCGCTCTCCGTGCTCTGGGACGGCGGTGAGACCTTGGGAACGGGGGGCTAGGGGTGCTGAGCACCGTGCCGAGTGCTGTGCCAAAGCACCGTGCTGTGCCAAGCGCTGTGCTGTGCTGAGTGCTGCACCAAGCACCGTGCCGTACCGTGCCGAGCACCACGCTGTGCCGAGCACCATGCCAAGCACCGTGCTGTGCCAAGCACCATGCTGTGCCGAGCACCGTGCCGTGCCAAGTGCTGTGCTGAGCATCCTGCTGTGCCGAGCATCATGCCATGCTGAGTGCCGTGTGGTGCCAAGCGTCATGCCGTGCTGAGCACAGTGGCATACTGTGCCAAGCCCCGTGCTGTGCTAAGTGCCGTGCCAAGTGCCATGCCATGCCGAGTGCTGTGCCATGCCAGGCATCATGCTGTGCCATGCGGAGCACCATGCTGAGCACCATGCTGTGCCAAGTGCCATACTGAGCACCATACTGTGCTGCAGCGAGCACCATGCCGTGTCGAGTGCCATGCCAAGAGCTGTGCCACGCTGAGAATGATGCTGTGCTGAGCACCATACTGTGCTGAGCACCGTGCTGGGCCAAGTGCCGTGCCGTGCTGAGCACCATGCTGAGCACCATGCTGTGCCGTGCTGAGTCCCGTACTGAGCGCCATGCCATGTCACTGAGCCCTGTGCCGTGTCACCACAGGCACGCGTGTGTACGTGCGGCTGGAGCCGCAGCACCGC
>NW_010122114.1:0-48124 GCF_000699245.1 Pterocles gutturalis | reverse complement strand
CTAACCATTCTATGATTCTATGAAATAGAAATGACAATAGCTGTAGTGTTTATTGCCATTTTTAGGTCCCTATCCCGAATACTACTGGCAACAGATCACCCCCTCCAAAATGAACACTATCTCTATCAATCAAATTAAATCTGCTACTTGCTAGCTATAGCTCTTTGTTTTATTCTACTCTCTTGCAGATTCAGTTCATTTTGCATTTTTTCTCAGATCGCTGTTCTTACAATTATTTCTGTAAGATGTCCTTCCTGTCTTCAGCATCACACCAATCTGCATTCTATTTTCTGTGTGATAGGCCTTGATTCTTGAGGGTCACCAAAGTGCATTTGCAAAGTCCTTGCTGGCTACATCAGAAGCCTGTACAGTACTTTGTGCTGTGCAAGTAACGAAATAATAAAAGCATTCACTGTGGAGCAGGAACTTCACATTCACCTTTCAAAGGATTTGCCACCCTTATGGAGTTAATTTACATTAACATAAATATTCCATTAGTAGAAATGTTTATAACATACTTCTCTCTCAAGAGGCATTCTGCAACATGATTCTTCAACCACTTATGTTTGGCTAATGTGTATCACATTTGAATAATATAAAAAGACAACTGAGTTAAGTGATTGAATGCCTGGAGAAAACCAATGTTAATTTCCACTAAAAGCAAAGCACATTCCCTTAATTTTGCAGCTTAATTATGCAGTATTTGGCTCACAAATAGAAAATGGTTCAAGAAAAAGTCTCCAGTAATAGGCTGCTAGAGCTCATTTTTCTCCTCCCATGTGCCTCTAAAAAGGATTTTTCATACGCATTATTTCAAGCCTGTTTCTGTGACCCAGACCAAGGCTGGTAATGTTGAATACTTGCTTCGCTTGCTTCCCGATCTGTTGTTACTGTAATCTGATATGCTTGCAGGAGCTTGGCATGAGGTGGCTTCTACATCCCAGGCTAAATTAGTGCCAAAAATCCATCCAAAGAATATGCCTGGGTAAACAATGCTCTTCTTAATTCTTTCTGATAGGAAACTCTCCATGGCACTCTGGAATTTTTCAGAGAAGTTTTATAAGTAAACTTAGAAATGAGTTGATACCCATGCTATCTATTCTGGCTACTAAGCTAAACTGTTGGCCATACACTTTTAGTAATAGTAGTGGTGACTTGCTGAGGCTGCTTGGTTAAGATGAAGGATATACTGTGTTTTATGTGCATTTCAGCTCACTGATGTCCAGATCAGACTGACTCATTTTTCCTGCCATATAGAAGGCAATCTTTAAAAAATTCCATTAAAATGAACAGGAGGCAAAGGCAAGTCAATAACTAAAGAATATATTAAAATGTAATGATGAAGGAGCCTTCTAGCTTATGCATAGAAAACATATCACTGACAGAGTTCAGACAAACTCAGAACAAACTCATGGCCATAAGCAGGATTATTCCTTTGACCTCAGTAGGAAGAGGGCAATTTACTTTATCTGGGATACAGCAGTGTCTTGATGTCTTACATTATTGTTCAGTGGAGTAGTGACCCAGATTTCTACTCCAGGCAGCTGGAAATGTCTCATAAGGGTCACTTAAAGTGTAATTATTCCTACTTTATCATAGCTCTAGAAAGTTAACTTGCTTTGTGCTGAACTCCTGTGAAATTTCTAAAACCCAATTGCTAAAAATTTAGCTATAGTGGGTGGTGCTTAAGCAGTCAGATGAGGATAGAACAGAAAAACAGGGAAAGGTTAATTTGAGCCTTGTGAAGCTTTCGTTCTTTCTTTCTCTAAGTCATAAATCTTTGATTCTGCACGACATTATGTGAAAAAATATACAAAGTGGCAATAGCAGGAAGAAAAAGTCTCATTTCAACTCAAGCTTCAATGACATTTAAGAACAGAGGGTACAGCTCCCTGAATACACTATGTGATTTCACTGTGAGGGTGGTTAGACACTGGAACAGGTTGCCTAGAGGAGCCCCATCCCTGGAGGTGTTCAAGGCCAGGCTGGATGAGGCTTTGAGCAACGTGGCCTAGTGGAGGGTGTCCCTGCCCATGGCAGGGGGGTTGGAACTCTATAATCTCTAAGGTTCCTTCCACCCCAAACCATTCTGTGGTTCTATGATCTCTTATGTGCTCAGTCCATCCCATTTCTCTAGACTCTTATCTTTGTGTCTGGAATGCATACAAATGTGCCATTACAGGGCCATCTTTTTTTATGCAAGTGGACATTCACCTTCTAGTGAGACTTTTTTAATGCCTGATACGCTTACAGTAAGTGGTACATTGGGGTGGCTGGCTTGTATTATTGACTTCTATGGACAATATATGTAAGAGACGTCTGCAGCATGGACATAAAAATGGGCACAAGGATAATGCCCCTTAGGGACAGAGGACTGATTAGAAACAGAGGGCTCCAGGGGATATCTCAAAGATCAGCAAATTTAAGTTACCGTATTTGAAGCACAAAAATGAATGTTAAAAAAATTGCAGTGTGATTTTATCGTGAAGAGGCTCCTATTTCTCATACCCCACATTTGAGGTCATGATTAATACAAAGGTGTAGGCAACTTAGTTATTTGCCTGCTTATACAAGGGCCATTTGACACAATCAAACAGTGGTGAAAGTAACTGCTGTGCCCATGAAGATATTGTCCACAACTGTGTGCAAAGGGAAAACCTCTCTTTAAGGGGTTTAAATACAAAGAGTTACTCTGAGTTGTAGTTTTTGTGTGTGTGAGTAGAAATTCTTTCTTATTCGTACAGAGTTCCACAAGTTCAGTGATCTTTCTTATCTCCAGATGTCATGCCAATTATTATCTGCTGAGTGAAGGAGGTGCCTTATTGTCAACAGTTGCTGGAGGAAACAGTTACATCTCTGTGACTCCTACTCGCTATTTTTGTCTCTGTATATGTTAATTGCATTTAGAGCCCAAACCAGTAGAGCTGCTCTTCTGAACATCAATCCAGCAAGGAATCTTAAGTGTATGCCTCATTTTATAAATGCAGGTACATTCGTGAAAATTGTGCATCTTTTTGAAGCTAGACAGGTACTACAAATCCTTAACTGAATCCAATATCTTAATGATGTATTAAAGTATTCTCATGTCTAAAGTCCATTTCAGTACATTACCATAAACAACTAAAAACAGTACCTGAATGTTCCATGGCACTTCTGCAGATACTGCTAATCTGCTCAGAAGGCAGTAGGTGAACGCTGACTTATATTGCGACTGCAAACATCTGCTCTGCATCGGACAGAAAACACAGTATGTCTATTTTAGTGATTACTATAGTTGTCAAAACATTGCCACAGGAATGAACAAGGAAGAGGATGGACAATTTTACTTGAGGAAAACACAGGATGCAACTGAAATCAAATGTACTTCAAATGTACTGTGATGTACTATAATGGAAACAAAAATTGTGTTATATAAAGGAAGAGGCTCTGAAACTGATTTGGTAAAACACAGGGATTTCTGAGTGTGCATGGAAGTAATTGGTATGAAACTGCTGTGGGGAAGTTTCCATGCTGGGAGGTATTTGTAGCATGGACAGGGAGGATGTATATCTGATCAGAAAACATAATGATACAGAAGAGAGCTGGAGAGAAATGAAGTGGCAAGCCACAGGGGCAAGACAAGGACCCGTGCACATGTCCCTATGCCATGAACCACACTCCTCCATTCTGGGAAAACCAACAGTGAGTTCCCTGCCGCGGTTACATAGCACCATCCATCAGATGCCAAGGAAAACACACCTGAAGCATACAAACATAACACCAATCAGCAACTCTAGCACTTAAACTGTACTGACACTTAATACCTGTAATTGCATTCAAAACAATAAACTCCAAGCAGCCAGACATTCATGGTACATTTGATCACACAGAGTTACGAAGTAGTGTCAAAAAAGATAAGGCCTTCGGGAGGGCTTCTTTGTAAGTGTGCCTGATGGAGGATGCTTGCCACCTGTGTTTGAAAGCTATGTGAAGGATTTAAGCCCCAAATTTCTTCCAACAATGCACAGAGGTACTCTGCTCTAAAAGCTCCGCTCTTTCCTGGATGATAGGAAGCCATCTGATAAAGCAGCAGCTACAGTATGCTGAAAGGACTGCACACATTTGAAACCCCTATATAAATATACACATATATATATAATCAACATTATCACATGGAGTTACTCACAGCTCTGCCTACTAAGGGGAAAGGATAGAGCTACCTGGCCTATATACCAGCCACCTTCATATACCAGTCTAAAATTTGCTAATGAAGAACCAGAGCCTTAAGAAGAATCAACAAAACGCCTTCCTGGAGAACAGCATCTATGAGGAGACATCACCAAGAAGCAGTTATCTGCCTAACAGGCACATTTCTCTTTTGTTTCAATAGGGAAGACATATTCTTAGCATTCACAGTAGTACTTTTTCAAAGAAAGGTTATATAAAGTGATACAACACACACACAGAGACACGCAAGAAAGAAATGTGAATGACTCACTGCACTTATGCAAACTAAGTTGCGTAAGCCTGTTTTTCTCAGCTCTTAAAAAAAACCAATACAGCACATACACAACCCCAAAAAATGAGCTGAAATTATGAGTTACGAAAGTTAAAATTGTTGAATAAAAGCAGAACTCACTCCGCTTCTCAGGGTCCTTCATGCCCACATCTGGTGTAGTGTTTACCAGCAGATAAAAATAGAAAGTTGAAACCTAATAGACCCTAACATTTATCACAGTATTTAAGAATCAAAACAGAAAACATCAGAGAAGTGGAATTCACTTCAGACAAAATAACACTGAAAACAGAGAGATCAACAGCTAAGTTTTGAGGGAAATTTAGTTAATCCTCACTGAAATACTGCCCTCTAGGTACTTAGCAAGGGCAGGCTAGAACTGCTCTTCAGTTCAACAGGTAGGCAACTATAATAATGCAACCTGAAAATAATTTAATATTTTAAAAAAATCCTGCAGAATTTTTTCTAAAATATGACATTCATGACATACTAACTGTTGGCAGATGACATCATAGGATTTGGTTTCTTTAGACATGCACAAAATTCATCCTTCTTGCTAAAGGGCAGGGGTATTTTCTTATCTGCCAGAGACAGAAGTTGACAGCACACATGCTAAAGGTGGGACATGAGCAGATGGGGAACTCCATACGCCACCATTTGAGGTGTCAAGAACCATAATCTGTCCTAGGCGCAAGGCATCACTGATCAGCCCATCAGCAATGTCTGTTCCACTTCAGATTTGGAAAAGACATCAACGGTTTGGCACACCAACCTTGACAGCTGCCAAATCATGCCTTTGGACAGATAGGCCACAAAATTTAGATAAATTAAGCCCTGAATTAAGGAAGGTATAACACAAAATGAACCTTCTAATGTATTCTCAGAAGTGTGATCCACAGTAATTTAAGAAAGCATTTGCAAATAATCCTTCTTTTAATTGCAGCAGCATTACTTGGTGAATTATTCAAATCTACTGCTGACGAAATAGTATCAGGCCAGACAATTACATAAGTCAGCTAGCCTGCTCTCACAGGATCCTGTGTCTCTCTCTCATTCACAGCACACAGGCACACAGCACACAGGTGGCATGAGATTGATTAGCAATAGGATCCTATGAAAGCCTGAATGTCAGGTCCAGGGGACTACTCACAGGCTGAAGCACTACTTGGTGAGAGCGAAGACCTGAGCGTATCACTGTCCATGCCCACCTCTCTGATGCCAGGCAGAGCGGTAACACCAGGGCCTGCAGGAGGACCCTGGCCGTGATGGGGTGGAGCAGAATGGCAGAGAAAGCTGCACAGGTAAAGGACAGCAAAGAGGGGACCAGAGGCGGGGAGGCTAGGGCATGGCTCTAAAGGAACCTGGAGAAATCTGAAAGGTGCAACTGTTTTACAGACAGCACTAGAATAGTACATGTTACATGTAAAAAGAAAACCCTGAGCACATTTTGAGTTGGAGGCTGCAACTCTTGTCTTGGGATTCTGGCACCTTCATTCCAACTTTGTGACTGCAGAAGTCCCTGATGGCATTCTAGACTCACAATTCAAAGAGCTGCCTGTTTTGTTTTACATGATACATGGGACATGAGTCCTGGTCCTGTGCCCACTGCCTGTTACTTCTTCAACAAGATAGACACACAGAAAACAGAACAGAGTATATTCAAAGGAAATAAAAGCCTAGACTTTAGGGCCACAAGGCACAGCTTAATCACTCCGTAAGATATCTTTAGAATAAGATATCAATTTTCTGTGTTCTGGTAAATTGACATTTTCTATTTGAATAAAATACTGTTTTTTTGATCTAGAGTTGGTGCTACAGATGACAGAAACAAATTCTTGCTCTCTGTCACAAGATCAGTCAAAGCAGCACTCATTTTTAGAGAACTCATGGATAATCAGACTTTGGTTTAAACTGTTGCTAGTACATCAGCTTTGACATACAGGTTTAGAGCACACCAGTAACCCAACTATCTGCTTGCAGTCCTGCCTCAGACACAGAGATGGACAGAATTCAGGAACCAGTTCTACTCTGTCACAGCCCAAGGCAGAGTCAGCAGTCCCATCTCTTTCAAGTGAATCTCAGTTAACACTAACGATGCTAGAAGAGTAGCATTCATGGACTCCAAGCAACAGTCTCCACTTATTCCTAAGATACTTTGGTATTAGCGCAAAAAGTCCTGCAAAGATGAAAACTAGCCTAGGTTTGGTTTCAGAAAAGACCTCCAGGTACCACACAGAGTCAGCTGCTGCATGTCTCTCGCCTCTACTTCAGAACACTTCAGGTCAGTGCAGGAGACAAGGTTGAGGTGGTGGAAAGTACACCACGCTAGACAGCAGCCACACTGAGACAACGTCTTTGCTAAAGATCTATTGGTAAAACATTGATGAAACATAAATTTCAATAACAAAAACACTGCAAAATGTTCCATTCTGGGAAACGCAGTGAAGGACAGTTCGTACTGCTGACTGCTCTAACATGCTTTAGAAGCAAGTTGCTGCAGGTACCAGAAATATGCAGCACTGCAACACGGAGCTCTGTGTGGGTCATTTGTGCTGGACTGTGCCACACAGACCAGGTCCAAAAATGATATAACCTTGTCAGCTAAAACAAACAAAAATGCCTGTGCATTAATGAAACTTAAGTGCATAATTGCAGATAAATTCAGTTTGACTGCTATGAACGATATTATGGTTGAGAAAGACGCACGAGGAGCTGAAACCATGTGGCACAAATTTAAGACCTATCCTTTAATCTGAACTCTACCAACTCTGTCCTGTTAGAAGTCACACAAATTAACTTCAAGTTCTCAATATGCTTTTTTATTCTGAAAAATAAAATATAGCAGAAGAAAGCCCCAGTCCTACCAAGGCTCATGTGGGTAGTTAACTTTATGTAAGTCTTCGCATAATGTGAACTTTTCCTTGTCAGCCTTTTCAGATGAGGAATCGTTTTGAATGACTGACACAAACCAGTATATTGTGCACATACCATTAATACTATTTCAGTATATTTGTATTTCCATTTGATTTCTGTCATTCAGTAGAGCCCCAGACAAAAAAAACCCCAGTTTATTTCCTACATTCTGTCTTTCAAACAACATGACAGAGGACAAAGACAAAATGCCCTGTCAGGCGGGGCAAAATTCAGTTTTACAAGAATTCATTTCACTGAAAGCTGCCAAAAATATCTACTTGAGTTTCACAGCTTCATCCTGACCAATGACAAGGAGCTCCAAATCCCACTGGAGATGGGAAAGATTACATGCTGGTACTCCATAATGCTTACACTGATAAATTAACTTTATTTTTAGGAAGTACAGACTCTACTTTAAGAAAGTACCACCACCACATCCAGGTTCTATTTTAAGGGACAGGCAGAAATCTATGAATTCAAGCTGGATTAGTTATGCCACGGATTCAAGGCGAAGGTAGGGATTTTTTTCTCTGTCTCCTTCACTGATTCCCCACAACTTCCTCATCCTCCTTCCTTCTGAGCAGGAGGATAAAGAACAAGAGTATCGCTGTATTAATTGAGAGACTGTGTGGGTGCAAAGAAGCAACGATGACTGAAAAAGGACTCTGAAATTTGTGGTACATATTTATAGTGGACAAAAGCATGCGTTCTCTGAAAATGACAGTCCAGCTGTCAGATGTTGCACCGGGGTTTTGCTGAGGCTGTAATTTATAGGCTGACATCATAGTTGGAAGTGCTAAATGTTGACTAGTTGGTCGAAGTCAGAAGACAGATACCCTAACCCTGCAAAATGACAGTCTGACTGAGCAAAGCTGGATAGCTGAAACCTGGTAACTCACACACAAGATTTCTGACCAACAACCTGTGTGTCAACCATATGAAACACACTGCTGCTCTGATCCAGCCAGATCAGGTAAATGGGTTCCTGACCGAAAGGCATCACTGCTGGGCACTCTTCTCCAGCAGACAAGCCCGAGAGCATAATGATGGGAATTAAACCATTCTTTCAGACCCAGAGGCAGGGCTGTGCCACACTGGCAGAGCTACTCAGGAAAGCCAGAACGACTGCTGTGCTGCCAGCCTTGGTGTTGGTGGAAGATACCAGGTTCAGCGACTATACTGGACAAGTCACACATGATGTCTGAATTCAGTTCCTGGTCATGAGGAGACAGATGAAAAGCTGGAGAATCAGAGGTTGTTTTCCTTCCATAAAGATTGTTTAATATATGCTTCATGTATGAGGGTATGATGAGCATACTGGTATATATGTAACTATAGTAATTACATTTTAATGGATATATTAGTGTCTATATTTAATAGAGACATATTAAAGATACATAAATATAAGTAATACGTTCATGGGTATTTCACAGAATTATACATCATTCCTTCCTGGAATTATCACTTCAGGTATGCACACAGTTATTGCTACCCCAAAGAGTACTTGTGCAAGTTCTTCTAAATTTACTTTGAAAATAATAGTGCTAAATTTAAGGTATACTGCATTTTTAATGTTAATTATGCCATTCCAGACACTAAAGCCACATATACCTGCTAAAACTACTAAACACTGTGTCCCACAATATATTTAGTGTTTAAACAGACCCTTTATCTAATGGGGAAAAGGTATAAATGAGGCCCAAGTGCTCTGCACAGGATACTCCTCTTCAGAGTGTTGCTAACAGCTCAAGCAATGCTATGCCACCTGGAGCTGCTTCTGGTGGGGAGAGTTGCATGCTGACTGTAGCACCAGTGACAACATAGAACCAATCTGTAGCTTAATAGAACTTTTCCATGAAACAGTGTTTGCTTTGCTTGGACTCCCATGAATGAGTATTTGTTAATTTTAGCACACAACATGAGCACAGATTGCCTACTTTTTGCTGTGCTAGCCTAAACCAGTAATAGAAATCTAGTAGCATACAGCAACAAACTGGCACATGAACAGTTTGGTCCATTTTGTAATCTTTGCATTCAACTTTAGCTGTGAGTTCATTAGAATTCCAATATAAAGTGACTGGGAGAACAAGAGAATGGCAACAGTCTGTGCAATTTGCTACTTTACATACTTTTTCAATAGGTACAGGCATATGTGCATTGCCTCTGCAGATAGCTGGTATATGCAATTACATGACAATTTTTAGTATATACACCCCTTTTGTTCTCCAGGATGAAAACTCTGGTAATATAAATAGGTGGTAGCAGAAGGTGTCTGACTACTGAAATAATTGACAAGTGCAGCCCTACAAGTCAGTTGAAAGAATACTGTATGATAAGCCTACTCAGAGAAATGGTAATGCAAGGGGGAAGTGCTGGCACATCATACCTGCTGTAAAAGCAATACCTCTCTCAGCTGCTGCATGTCTAACTCCCTTCAGTCACTCACAAATTAAGTCCACCTGATTGTCAGCTGCAATTGCAAGCAAGTTCTTTATGAAAACTCTCTATTAGTAGCTATGGGTAACCTGACCAACCTGGAGCTCTGCCTTCTTTTCTACCTGCAGAGGTATGCTTGTGTTTAGGGGGGGGGGGGGCAAAAAGGAAAAGGAAAGGAAAAGTTTTACACCAAGCCTGAAAAACAAACAGGTTAGGTCTGATAACATCAAGTTACTGGTTTGATCCACCACTGCCAAATGAAAATATGCCCTGCATGGTCAGACAGCTGGAAGCCCCTGTCTTCTGAGTGGTCAGTCATATATTATCCTACAGGTAGCTGAGATACAGAGGTGCCTGGAAGGGACTGCAGGAAGAAGAAGGGAGCATGGGGACTCACAAGCTAGCAATGGTTGCAGGAGACGGATCAGAGACATGGAAAGTATTTGGGTGGTGTTAGCTGCCACACAAGTCTGTCAAAATAATGGAGAAATTTCAACTGTTCCCTTCTATAATATCTTCTGATGTATTTCACAAGAAGACTGTATCATGTGGAAACAGGTGAGTGAGCACAAGCACAGACTATTTCTCAGCACTGCCCTGCAAAAGCAGTATTTACTGCTTTTCTTTGCATTAGAAAGCCTCAAGATGACACACAGGAATTAAGTCCTGTCATCCCTCTGGGGTGAAGTATTAGCCTTCTTTGCATATGCAACACAACAGCAAGCTCAGAAGCATCTTGCCTATCTTGATTGCTTGTGTCGCTTGTTAAGCTCTACGCCACATCTACATACCATAAAGACCCCTTTCTCAACAGACTTAGTTCAGCTGGAGTAAAAAGATGGCAGCAGAGCACGTTTGCTCCCAAGCCCACTTACTACACCTGCCCAACAAAGGATTTCCTGTCCTGTGAGGTGAATTCCTCCAACTAATACCAGGATTTCCACTCCACCAAGCCAACACCCCTGCTACAGCTCAGCAGGCGAGAACTTAGGACAGTGGAACCATGAGAAAGAGACTGTGGAGAGTCTCCCCTCATCCATCGCCCAGAGTCTGCTTTGCCCTCTAAGAATGCTCCCTCCTGGTGCTGCTCCACAAGAGGGAGAGAAGGTGCTGTGGTCCCAGGTACCACTTACAGGGATTTCTTTTTTTTTTTTTTTTTTTCCAGTTTCACTGTATTAATCAAAATTCTGGAGAAATTAATAAAAAGCCCTAAAATGTACTTAAAAATACTATATTTCACACCAGATGCGTATTTTAAATTAGAAGTCTCAAGGGTCCATTGCCACAATGTGCTGCTCAACTGCCACAATTGCTCATTGCCACAGTCTCCCACTGTTACACCAGACATCAGTGTTGTCTTCTAGCGGAGTTCCATGCACTTTGCAGACAGCCTTTTGTATCTCATATTTCATCCTGAAATATGGGTTTTAACCTGGATGTGGGATAATCAGAAGCCACCACTTCTTAAGACATGTAACTCCATTTCACATCATGGGTGCCTCAGCCTAGAGGAGTGAATCTTCAAAACTGCTGGAATTGCACTACTGACAAGCAAATTCCTGGTTTGGACGTGGGGCCTGCATGAACGCATGTAGAAAAGAGTAAGCCTCCATGGGCAGGGAACCGGGGCACACACCTGAGTGTGAGGAGACCTCCATTTAGGTCACCAGATGAAGCAACTGTATGAGCCAGGAACCTAGGTCTTTTTCTTACCAGTCATTAAAAACAAAACAAAACAAATCAAAACAAAACTTTACAAACTGAAAAAAATCCCTAATGCAGAAGGGCATAGGCAGTAGCCCAGTAATTGCACTATTATCTCCCAGCAAGAAAGAAACGTGGATTTGAACCGAGGAGACAGAAAACAGAATTAATTTGTCTCAGAAGTCAAGTAATCCACTTGCTGTCTACAGAATGCACAAGTTTAACACCAGTGTCTGGATTCCACTTGGAGACCCAAACATCTGCTGTCCACCAAAGCCATCTTCTGGATGTGACCTGTCCTCTGACCAGGCCTGCGACAGTCTTTCACATAGCTGCTTCCCCTTCAAAAGAGCCACCTTCCCCTCAAGTTAAGGGGTCCACACAACCTCAATAAGCTCATTATAATTATGTGCTGGTATTTTCTGCTTAGCATCTGACATTCTTGTCTGTTGAAACTCCTCTGACCTTGGGGCTGTATCCCACAGATCCTGCTTTAATCCACCCTTACATTTTTCCATAATGAGGCTCATATACCCTTTTACATCATATACAAACACACACACAGACGATGTTTTAAATAATTAGTAATTTTCCCTTAAGGGTAAAAATGTTCTGTAATAATATTTCTTTTTGTTATGAAATAATGTAAACGATTGTGGTGTGGTAATATTTTGTAATACTGCTGTGTTATGCAATTAAGACTGCAGGGTTTAGACAGCTTACATGCACCTGGAGATACTGACACATTCGGGAGACCTGGAGCTGTTGAAAAGCACTTGCACGTCCCTCTGCATGTATATATACATGTGCATAAATACACAAACAAAATGACATATGTATCATCTGCCTACATCCTTTTACAAAAAAATACTAGGTACAGTAAGGTCTGTGTAGTTTAATTGCTGCTTAATTTCTTCAAATGAAGATCCCTTTGTAAACCTCAAAAAAGAAAACAGTGCCTCTTTTCAGGGAGGTAAATCTGATCTGCCTTCTCTTCTGCTAAGGCATATAAATGCTGTTGACTTCAGCTTGTGTGTGTTTGGGTCAGTGCAATTCAATATCCTCAACTTTGATTTTGATTCTTTTCCTCAGTTTTCAGTTTAGTTTTGATGAGGAAAATGTAGAAACTTGCCAAATGGACGTGTTTGCAAAGCAAGTCCTACTGCCAAGAACAAAAGTATTTATTTGTTTAGTGACTTTTTTTCCTTCTTCTCCTTTAAGGTCATCATTGGGTTAAGGTGATGTGAATGACATAACATTCGCATGAAAAACAGTTTCTCACTTTATCTTCCTCTTTCTTTAATTCCAACAAATACAGTGGCTGACTTTGCATAACCAAAAGTTTATCTCAAAATCACTGCAGACCATGTGATTGTGCCTCAAGAAGTTAACCATCAGTGTAGTTAAAACATCAGACTGCTGGCTACCTCAGCACACGCATCACGGTAAATCACATGCCTGTCCTGGCAGGAGTAGGCATTTTTTCACACTTTCCATCGTCCCACAGATTCTTTCATCTCAGGACTGTGGGATAGCAAAACTGTGTAGGAAAGGTAGGCTTTCAACACACACCAAAAAGCTGGTGTGAGAAGGGAAGTAATCTGCTATTGCAGGAGAAAGACACAATAAAAGTCAATGTTTGGGGGATAAGGAAGATGACAAGAAGGTTCAGGATCAGTCTTAGAAGATA
Organism: Pterocles gutturalis; assembly: GCF_000699245.1. NCBI lineage: Eukaryota > Metazoa > Chordata > Aves > Pterocliformes > Pteroclidae > Pterocles > Pterocles gutturalis. The sequence continues at coordinate 34,886 of NW_010122114.1, read as the reverse complement.
ATACTGGGATAGAGAATTGTGGTCAAAAAAAAGTCAGGCCTGTGCAAGGCTAAAAGGCAGAAGGGTTTTCTTGAAGCAAAATTTTGTTAGTTCACTACTCTGAAAACTTTAATTTTTTTCAGAAATTAGACTGTTTCCATGTGGTTTCCTTTTTTCCCTCCAACTCACAGCCTGTCCCACCCAGTCCTGGGTTGCTGTATGGGGCCAGACCTGGGACACAGTGGGGTTTCACTGCATGAACAAACACACAGATCTGACTGGCACTGATCCATGCACAGTTACACTTCTGAAACACAGAACAACAAGCTGACAGCAAAGTATCTGTATGTATACCATACCAGATATGACCATTCCTTGAAATGGTCTGTAATGTACAGCACTTCCATGACCCTGGCACACTTTACCTGTATCATGTACTGTCCTTGTAGCAAGCAACATCAGGCTCCTGTCAGAAGGATCTCCCACTACACTATATACTCAGTGCTGGTCACCATGAGGTGGACCTGCCAGCTACAGCTGCAGGTCTAGACATAGAGTTCAGGGGCTTCGGCACACAGGAGGTATGTGTACTCTTCCGTACACTACAACAGAAGTTGTATCTGAGTTTCCTCGCCCACCTTTCATTTACATGACAGCTTGCATGCTCCAGAGCTCACCTCCAGGCATACTTCAGTCAATTTGGTTTCAAGCCCAACTGATTCTACCTCACAGCACAATGACGGCCAACATTACTGACAATGTATTTACAGACAGACAGTTTTTCAAACTGAGCATTGCAAGTGAAATTCAGAGGGGCTGAAGGAAGGTCTGTTCAGGAGTATATGCTGACCTCTCTGATAAGAAGTGCCACGCTGCTTGCTATAAGCGTGTAACTTACATGTGAATTGAAAGATCAAACTGCAGAGCCTCAGTTACCTCCAGAGTCAATGGAAAGGGGATGATGCTGCCAGCAGGCATGACTTAGCACATTTAAATCTATCTGACCACCTCCACATAGGAAGTGAGCATTTACTCCACTTAGTTAGTAAAATAAAGTCTTGGTTTGGAGAATTATTTATCTTGCCAGTCTCCAACAATGAGGATTCTTAATATTTCACAGGATTTAGCCATAAGGAGCTGCACCTCAGATACACAAATGCTGCCAGACAGAATAGTTTGCACTGAGATCATTAAAATGAAATCCCTACCTTAGAGATCTCGTTTTGGTTCAGCTTTCTGCATCCTTCATTCTACGATATGTTCACATGCTATAGAGACAACAAATACCACCTTCTTTACCTGAACCCTTACACTTGGTCCTTATGCCAACAGTAATGCCAAAATGAGCTAAGACTGAAAATACTTCTGAAAATACTGTACTGTCAGACTGTTGTTATGTCAATCACCTGTAGGTGCACAGGGAATCCAAAAGACTTTTCCCTTTCTCATTCAGTAACTCTGTTAAACCACAATTTTAATCCAAGAAATTATTTTAAAGCAAACATAAGAACACTATTTGACTAAAATGCATTACCAGTGCTTTTTTTTTTCCACATGAAAAACTCTCACTCTCATTTTCATTTTCATAATTACAGAAAATGGGCTAGTTTTTAATGTCTGTTCCAGTAGAGCCGAAGATGTTGATTTCAGGCTCATTCAGACTTTAAAGTCTAATTCATGCAGTTAATCCACAACATTAACCGGAGTGCAGGTCTCATCAATTTGATACAGTGTCTTTATAACAACAGATGGTAATTTGTTGATACCTAAAGCTTTAAATGGACTCTGTTACAAAACCACTTAGAATGCTTTCTTAAAAAAAAAACAAACCAAACAACAAAAAAAAAAACCCCTCACACAAGTGTTCAGATACTTTAACCCAAAGAAATTGCTGACAGATTTGTTTTCAGCCCAGTAGAGTAAAGAGCTGACAACATATTTTTGCTGGATATGGTAACTTGGGTCTATTTTTAGGACTTTTTTTTTTTTTTTTTTAAAGTACACCAAAATAGCAGTGGGCTTAAAAACCACCATCTGCTTCTAGCAATGAAATAATTCTCTGAAGAATAGATAATATGCATAAAGAAGCCCACCCCCAATTCTAACATTCTCCACATCAAGACTGAAAGCCACAATTATGTATTTCTTGTAAGCACTGTTTATTTCATAAAACAATACTGCAGGGTCATAACACCCCTGTAAGTGTTCAATATACCTGTTTATCAGTTATTAATTCACCAGCATAAACTGTTTACATTTCAGATGAGAACTACTGCTGGCAAGTGATATTGCTATTGCGTTTATGACTTAGAATAGCAGCCTAAAGCTGCTGACATTTAGGGCACAAGGCAGACTCTCCCCCTTTTTTTAGCTTGGATTTAATTAAGGTGGGAAAGAATTCTGATTTGTAGGGAATTTTTTTTTTTTAATGCTCATTACAGCTATTCTGTAATTAGTATTTGCACATGCTGGTAAAGAAATCTAAGCTGGTTCACATCCAGCTAGTTTGGATACTGATAACAATGAATCACTATGTCAATTCAAGATGGCCCAGGACCTGGACACTTGCTCGTTGGCTGAAGCTTGCTACCACTGTTTCTCAATCCTCAGTGGAGTTTATGCTTCAGAAAGCTAAAATGACTGACTGCACAAGACGACAAAACCCAGCCCCACATACATCCCCTACACTCTACCCACGCATCAGTAGCTTTAGGAAACAAAGTGATAATATTACTATCAGTCAGTCCTCACCGTTGCATCTTTTGAACCCTTACACAATGTAAATTGTGCTTGAAAGGGGTAGAGGAGGATGATCTATTCATTTTCTGAAGGAAGACAAAGGCTCAAGCTAGCGTCCCCTTCCCACTTCCCTTCTAGAGAAAAACTTGCGTTAAGTTGGTGATCACACTTTCTCTCAGAGGGCTCCAGCCACAAACAGCACATACCTGTGGTTAGATGGCACACACACACACCCTCCTCAGCAGGGGATGCTGTGGGCAGTAGGAGCAGGGAAGGAGTGGAAGGATGGGCAGAAGGTGGCAAAGGCCAAAGAGGAGGAGAAAGTAGGTTTCACTAGTACAATTGCTGGTGGGACTGTGTTCGCTGGTTCTGTGATTTCAGTAAAGATGACAAATTTTGAATTGTGGTAATTTCATTTTAAAGCATTTCAAGGTTTTGAACCACAGAACAGCAGTTATCTTTTTAGCATAATTTTCACAAAAGGCACTGTGGGGTTTTTTTTCCCCATGATACTCCCATGAAAAAACCAATGTATTTTTCAGACATTGAGATCAAATCTTCTACAGACAGAAGATAAGATAAACTATAGCAAGATGCTTCCAACAACACATAAGATGACTTATAAACAACCAATTTTACGAAACAAAGAAGCTTTGGAAGCAGTAGTATTTAACAGGTACCCATTCTAACAAATTTGTCATCATGTTATCAAATCAAAGCTCACAACAGCAGCAGTTCTAAAAAGGAGATGCCTGCAATTCAAATTTATACTTGGTGAATCTGAATTTTTGTGAAAGTTGTCTAATATTTCAATGACCTGCTAGCAACAGTATTTAGGCTGATTTCCACATTTTGACAAAAAGAGAGTGGAAATATCATGGAGAAACATTGGCTCATTAGTCTATCCTGCTCTGGCAAGGACAGGATTTTGTCATAGTAATGTGCAAAAATAATCTACCTCTAGTAAACAATTATGAAATAATTTATTCATGAGGGAAATTAGTTCTTATTTTTACTGAGTCAGTGGTCAATAACTAGCCCAAGAAAGGAAAAAAAAAACATAAGGGAAGTGGTGGGTTTGACAACTCCAGTGTTCTCTGGACACTCCTCACTGAAGAACAGTTTCAGAAAAAAAAAAAAGAACAAACTACGAATAGCCAAGATTCCTACTGATCTCACTGGGAATTACACATTTATTTGGAAGGCATTAAAGGAATAAGGTTACAGCCTGAAGACCTGATCCAAATTCCATTATGTAAATGGAAAAATAAAATTTTATTGTCTTAAAAGGAAACTGAATTTAGCTTTTAGTACCCATGAAATACTAGCAAATGTAGAGAACTGCACAGGAAGCAATGATGGAGAGATGCCATTTTGGCTTAGGTTTTTTCATATTAAACACTTATCTAGGCCACATTTTACTTGGATTTATCATCATAAGACTCTCCATCCTACTGACCACATCTATCTAAAGTGTCATGCAGATCCAGCGGAAAGGCAAGTTGCAACGGACAATGTCATCCTTAATGAATGAATGGAAATGGGGCATATCACAGATTCTAAATGTGTAATTAGTGTCTAAGGGTGAGCAAAGAGAGCCAAGTAACCTGCATGTGATCCATTGGTTATTCCAGGCACTATATTCCTTTCTTCACAATAAGATACAGTTATTGCTATTACTAAGGATACCACTTGGTTTGAAACAAACTCTTCACAGATTCCTCTTTCTTCTACAGTCTGGACACTTCTGTGATTTGTTTGATCCTACTAATGTTGCATTTGTTAGTGCACAGAATCACCTAAACAGGCCCCAAATCTGCAAGATCACCTCAAAAACAGGTCCTTCCACTGCTGCTAAGCAATACTTAGGTCAACTGGGCTTGTACTGTATGCATACATACGTCCTAGCACCTGAACTCAACCTTGGGATAAAGGATTAAGCTTTTGTGCTGCAAGGTTCTGAAAACTCTCAGCTTCTGCTGGACTCTGAAGGACCTCAAGGCACTCAGAAACTGAGTTTGCACAGCTGGACCTTTCTAGCAGCATATCACAGACATGAGATTTTTGTTTCTTCTCTCAAGATATAGGTACACAGAGGAGACTACAAATAATGTGAATTTCAACAGAGGAATAGATCCATTTTAATCTGCTAGTATTATTTAAAATTAATAAATTCAGGCCATGTATAAGCTATCCAGTCATATCCTGCAAAGGTTTAGACAGTGAAACCGCAAGGGAAAATAAACTAACATCTCTTCCCTTTTTATCTTAAAAGTGTCTGAAATGAATTGGTTGCTAAAGAAACCTGATATAATTGTGGCAGAGTGTTTTGAAACCCTTACTGCAGTTCATCTGAAACCTCAGCATAACAAGTGGCCTCTTATCTGTGTACTATTCCAGGAAGAAATGCATGGCATTTCGTCATCACAGCTGAAAGACTAGCTGGCTCTGCACGTAGGCTAAGCGAGAATAAGAGCCCTCAGCCATAATGAGGGCACACTGGTAGCTAATACTTAGTCAGAGGCCGTTTCCTTTAGCCTTTGCTACTGCTTGTAGGAGTTGGAATGCAGGAAAAAGCAAAAATTAAAGAGAACAGACGGAAGGTCAATGTTTACCTTCTCTAGTTGTTCTCAATGAAGATTATTTCTGAAGAAATGGCACAAATGCATTAAAATGGTGTCATCCTAAACTATCCTTTAAGTAGCTTTATTTAATGTGGCTGTTTGTGAGTGGGATTACTTGCAGGAGAGAGAATAATAAAAAGCAGATGTCATTTATTTTGCTCTGACATTTAAAGGCAAATTAGTAAGTGGAAGTTTAATATAGTTATTTCCTTATGCAAACTGATCTTGAATTTTCAAACAGGCAAACCAGCTTTCTCCTTAACAAAGCTGTTGAAACACAGACAACTGGTAACAATTGACATTACTTCAACACTAAATATGAATCTTCATATGTGGAGGAATATGGTGAGGAACATTTCTTTTTATAGGCTTTTCCTCTTTTGTACATTCTTAAGACGATAACATCTGTGGTGAACTGTCATCGTGTTTTTTAAAGTAAGAATATGCAAAATTACAACATGGAATGATTGATCAGTAGAACATGAAAATGCTAAATGTTAATGTGTAGCAAAGTTCAGACTGGAAGTTTGCAAGCCACTTCATTCAGACCACACTTTGCTTTCTTATTCTGCCTGCAGAACAATCGGCAATTATTGTGAATTTGCTATAACCATGCTGATTTAAGCACACAACTGTATACACTCTAACACTGAACACACTGGACTGAGTCATTTTACACACATGCAGCTGCTGATCTAAATAAGGGCTAGATTTGACTTGTTCTGTTTAACTCACTGGCTGAACACTGAAAATAGTTGGCACAGATTTTTCTCAGGAAATTCAAACTTACACAAGCAGAGGAAAAACATTGCGAATGAGATGCTGCTGTGTGCAAAAAATCATCTTGGGTAAAACTTTAAACCCTAAAAATAAATCTTGTTTTCAGTTCTCACAAATAGGCTTTTCTATTCAACTCTGAAGGTTTAAAGCAGTTGTTAATCATGTACTGTACACAGTACTAAGCAGGAAAGTGTTCAGTTATTTCTGAAACACGTTATTTTGAGGCTATATTTGAATCTTCCATATTTATGTGATGAGAGTTATGTCACAAAGTTAATCATTCCCAGGATGCTAGCATTCAGGGTAATGAAAAACTTCTTGTGCAAGCAGTCATTAATCAGTGAGTATAACATTGCATAATGCTTTCTGAAGCATGTGTTATGTGATCAGAGTACAAGGCTGCATAATACAGCAAAGTGTTTATGCCATATGCTGACCTTTTCTAAAGCAGAAATGGAGCCATGTGATGCACCGCTCCTGCCAGCAGTTGGTTATTGCCAATAATTAAGTTTGATGATATGAAGAAACACAAACTTGTATTGCTTTAGAGTTCTAAAAGGAAGAAACTTTGAAGTTTTTGGCACTGTAAAGCACAAAGATGGCCAACTTGGCTTGGATACACTACCGTTGTCCATTATAGGCACCACCCATCAAAACTGGAATCAAGTGCCCTGCTCAAGTGGTTCCTGGCATTTGTGTAAAGCAAAGCATATGCAATCTTACAAGACTGCTGTATTATCCAGACAAGCTTAAAGGTCACAGGAACAAAGCACCCAAAAGCATGCTTGGTACCTCAAATCTCAGACCATCACAATAACATTTGATGTTCTTGTGCAATAGTGCTAGTAAGCAGCTATTACTTAATCTCCTACCAGTATTACACAAAAGTATACTTGCAAAATACTTCAGATAAATATGCTGTAATTATAAGAAATATAAAAACATGTGTAGGACAAAATGTTTTTGTAACTCTAAACACATATACCTGTGGAGATGTGGTTTTAATGAGCTATTTTAACAATGGAAACAATGTTTTAAAAGCTTCTATGAACAACCTTAAAACTATGTGCTGGAAGTAGAGTGGACGTATGGACATACATTTTGTATATTATGCATACACACACATACACAGTGCGATCAAAAGTTTGTCCTGTACACAGCTACTTTGTGCTTCACTGTTGGCAGAATCAGCTGCAGAGCCGGAATAACCAGCTTCATACAACTGCTTTAGCACAGACAACTATACTGGTAGCATAGCTATGCCACGGCCGCTCCTACACCACCTGCTGCTCCTACTCCTCCCTGACTTGCTAGGGTTTCCTCCTGCCTCACTGATGACAGCCTGACTGCTTCGGGGAGCTGGTACAGAAAGGGGTAGCCAGGCTCCGTAAGTATTACCACCTATTAACAGCAACTCAGTTCTGTCATGGGATCTACAATATACCAACAGTGGCTAAAGTGATTTCTGATATCCCTCGCTTACTTTAAGGAAGCATTTTCAAGCTTAACTAATAGTCATAGAGTAAAGCAGCCTAGAAGAACAGTCACAAATGCACACAATTGAGACTACATCTATGCAGGGACTTAGGTGCCCAAGTCCAAAATTTAATTCTCAAAATCCCAGCTGAGATTTTGCTTCAGGAAGTCACAGACCTGATAATATAAGGCAATGGCAGTTAGTGCTGTATCTAAGGCTCTTCAGGATTTATGAATTAAACCTTCCACACCTAAGGAGTCTGACTCAATAGGCATCTTCATACTTGGCAGACAGGATTCCACATAGTACAAAGGAGATGCTGGGTATGAGGGGAAAGCAAGCAGGATTATCATCCTTGCTCCAGCATCTATTAAAAAAACACTGTGCTTGCTGCATAAAGGACTGGAAGACAGGTCTTCCTTCTCTAAACTAACACAGGAATGGTCATTATCTGTATATCTCAATAAATTAACTTGTAGAATAAGTAATTAAAGTAGCAAAGTTTAATCAGGAGCGGCTGAGAGCATCCAGTGACCAGGTCACTCCTGTAGGAGGGTTCAGTTCACGTCAATTAAGTGAGAGAGCAGGAACTGAGTTGCTCTGTTGTTTCACGAGTCCTTCAACTATTGAGCAATTAGATAGATCGAGGGACTGCAGCATATCCTCTTCTCTTTTTCAAAAAAGGACTGATTTCAGTTAAGATTTGGAAAAAGAGGGTAAAAATCCAAAATGAAGAAAGGAATTTCATTCCACACAAAGTGGAAAAAAAACATGCCCATGTGCTCATTTACGAACCGGTAACTTAGGCAGAACTCTTCTCATTATGCCATTTTTGTGACTCCTACCTCCTTTTGTATGTTATACAGATAATCTAGCAATCATGTTCGGATGTTATAATCTCTACTAGTCATTAGGGTATAGAACTTGGGTGCTGCAACCAATCATTATAGAAAAATTCACTTTGTGGAGCTGCTCATGAAGATATCAGAAATTATTGTGCTGAAGTGGTCTGTGACTTAAACATGCAGCTCGAACACATGGTACAAACCACCTCTCCTATCCTCCCTTCCCAGACCCACTGCTTCTTAGAAGTTTGCTATCTGGCTCTCTCCTCCTTTCACCACTACTTGGAAGAGGAGGCTGGCCAACAGATGACAAGTACAGGACAACATAAACCAGAGATTGAACCATGAGTGGTCACTAGCTGGGGATATTTACATGTATTTACAAAAATCATTTGGCCACAGACCAGCTTTGAAGACTTATTACACAAAAGATGCAGAGTCAAACTCTTTCCACACAAGCATAGAGACATATTATTAACATATATGTGTAAAGAAAACACATCTTTCACAGTTCTATCCTTACAATTAAAATTTTAAACTTTGTCTTTCTAAGCTGCATGTAAGAGACACATTTTTTAAGAATTTGTTCAACTGGCATCAGATTTTTTAACATGCTAGAAAGAACTGAGCCAAAGATGATATCATAAAGTCCCTTATGCTTAAGGGAAAATGTTAAATCAATTAGCAGTTGCTAGAATAAAGACACAACAATTTGATGTATAAGTTCCTTAAAAAAATACCAAACTTTTCAATTTCTTCTGAAAGTGGTTATATTACGCAACAAGAAAAATGCAACATTTTCTCATCTCTTTAATGTTACAGAAGCTTTATTAGCATATCCTTCAGAAATTATAATCAAAGAGCAGCAGTCACTAGCCAGAACTTTGAAGAGTTTATAAATATACATGTACAGACTATGCCTTAGAGGGTTAATGTACTATTTTGAACTCAAGGATTGAAATAGGACTTAGCTTTGACACAGAACGTTCACACCCTCTGTAATAAATTCTTTTAACATACTTCAAATTTCTTCCCATGTGAATGAGTGTCCTTGGAAGAATTATCTACAAGATAAAATCTGAAGATGAAATCTAAGTCTAGACTTATTTAAGGGGGGTGGAGACTGATCTTATAATCTACAACAGTTGTTGATTAATGAGCTGCTCCTGATTGCTGTAGGCCTGTCCAAACTGAAGAAGCAAATGATACTATAGGACTTAGGAGGAACGTGTTATCTGGATGCCACACCTTTGTTGAAACTTAGAACTCACTTCCACTTCTGCTACATTTATTCTAGCCCTTAACTACCGGATGTGCACAACCAGATAGATGGTAACATACGTGTGCCCCTTCACTACTTGACTGCTGCTTCTGCAGCAGAATTTCCATGTTACAGAACTTCCACACTGTATGTATGGCCACTTGTAGCAGTCACAGTATGTGCTGAGTGGGGTTCAAGGCTTTTGCTGGTAGTGCTCTTGCACAAACAAATTCAAAACCTCTTGGAGTAGAATAGTACTATCGCATCCTGAGGGGGTTTGGTATCGTCTGACAGTCTGAAGTCACTTACATGTACACATATGCATATGCACATACACATGCATATGCATATGCATGCATATGACACATCAGTGCACACATATAAATATTATAATGCATAGTGAATACATTGCATAAACACAGTGTATTCTGCATAATCAAGGAAACTTCTATTCAACTCCATTCCGAGGCTGAAACTGAACATGACTGAAATCTATAATAAAAAAAGTATCTTACCTAACTTTTAGTGATAACATGATTATTTCTGATTACATCTTTCAAAAAACTTTTAGGAAAATTTAAAAATATTTCTTAATTTTAGTTATAAAATATCAGTGTACTTAAAGCTGAAAACAAACCATACAAATTCTTAAAAGTGTTCCCTGCACCATAGTGTGCGAGCTCCAGACTCAGAGAAAGTAAAAGCCAACAGAAAAAAAAAAGGCACAAACAGAAAAATTAGTCTTTGTAATCCCTCAATATACACAAGAGGAATTTCATTACCTTTTGCTGAACACACGTCTCCTTTTGGTTTATCTGTTTGCATTTATTCTCCTTTTTCTCATATTTTTTTGGAGATAGTTGTCTTTCTAAAAGTGTGGAGAAAAGGACATCTTAAAATAACCACATCATCATGATCATTATCACACCTTAAGTACACTGACTCTATCAGCCTCACTAGACAATGAAGCCCTATGGCTTTTCAGCAGTGTCATTAGCTGCAAGAACAAGGCTAAAATCCCACAAATTACACATGAAAACAGATCTTGTTCAATGTACACCACACAAAATACCAACAGGTTTCAATTATATTTTCTTTAATTGTAAATTCTCCCTCTAATCTCAGTAGACACCTTTCCAGGGATCTGCCTGCATGGAAAAACAATGAACCAAAAATTAAGTGAGTAATAAATAAAGATGCTTCAGTTACTCTTTTGACTTTGCATCTATGCATTGGTTTTCGTATGTGAAGGGACACTAACACCAAGCCCTTTATTCTGCTCCCCAAGTCTCCCAAAACCAGATTCAAAGTAGCAGAATATTCTGCCCTCTCCCATGTTGGAGGAACCCATTATTTTTTGTTCTGTTCCAACAAATTTGATCACGGTTAAATGCATTAAAGAGCAATGACTGATGAAAATATGAAAAAGCTGCAAATGATACATCCTGATGTTTACTATTCTGAATGCAGCTGGTTAAAAGGACTTCTAGAAGAGCATTGATATGAACCTTGGTGTAGGACTATGAGAAACTGCACACAGATTGACAGAATTTCAACAACAATTTGGTACAAATGGCTCTGCAAATCTCATTGAAATATTCCATAGAACAACATACTCCACGTGCTCTTAACTGTACCATTACACAACCTTAGAATAAATAAAATACCATATTTCTTCATAGCAGGTGAGATACTCAAAAGCACTAAACTGACTTAAGACATTCAGACAATTCTGAAAACTTTATGTACAAATTTAGTAAAACTAGTAAGAATGTGAGTTACTTGAATAATACAGAAGAGAAAACATAAATGCTTTCATAGATTAAAGGCTAAAATGATAAGTGTTATATAAAGTCACACATTGATTTCTGCAAGAAACTGAGAATATCTAGGCAATTTAGTAAGTGGAACTTGCACTTACACAATTGAGAGGTAATCAGCTGAAGGTAAAAGACCTCCTTGTGTTATAGCTTTTCAATATCCAACTCAGTGGAGAAGTGCAGAAGAATTCACTATCCACGTGAGTTCAGCAGAAGCCGGAGAAAAAGCTACTTATGCCTAGGGGCCATGAGATAACCTTTCAGAAAACCATCAGGAACCAGGGCTCATTCACCCATGAGGTCTTGTGGAGAAAAGCATGGCTTTACCAGGAACTGAAAGAGCTGAGCCTCAGCACTTGAAAGAAGAGCTGCCAGATCATAACTTCTGTAAGCAAAAGTCGGCCTTTATAAGAACATTTCCATTACAAATCACCCTCTTGTGGAAGCAGAATTCTAATATTGCTATTAATCACAAGCAGCACAGCCATCATAACATGTCACTTAATAACAGAAACAACAAGTGTTTAACATACGTTTTGCTAAAATATTGTTCCTTTAGAACTATTTCAACATCAAGAGAAAGCACCTTTAAAAATTGTCGTACTGGTACTCACTTTGTAATAATATTCAAACTGTTGACTTCAAAGAAGGGACTCAAACTGCTATGATATGACAGTATCTTCTTCTGAGAAAAGGAATGGAGAGACCACTGTGACAGCAAAATTATTTTCTGAGATCAAAACTATTAGTTAAAGGCACAAATCTACACGGTCTTATGCCACAGTATTTAAAGTTATTAGGGTTTTTTTTAAATAGACATTCACAGAAGCTACTTAATCAGCGCTTGTTAGAAAAACAGAGGCAGCTCAATAACCAGACTGTATATCAAAGTTATGAAACAGAAACCCATCAGCATAGACTTAATTTTTTTTTCTCCTATCAACATAATTATTTCCTACTCAGTAAAAATGAAAATGACGTGTTAGCATTTCAAAAACACGAGGAAATGACCCTCTAGGCTCTATATGACTATCAAAACAAGCACCAGCACTTTATTTGCAAATTATCATGCATGAAATGATTGACTCGGCAAGTTTACCAGTCAACAAAGTGTTTGCTCTACCAATTGTAACCAATTTACATGTAATGATATGTCTAAATATGAATTTAAATGAGTTCTTGTAATTTCATGTTGATCAGCTGCTTTATCATCATAGATATGGAGAGTGACCATAGTTAATGTTGCAGAAACAGCAGAGCATGCACAAGTTTCATAAGCCAATGATAACCAAACATGAAGAAATCTGCTTTCATAGGAAAAGACAGCCTCTGACTGCTAAGCCATGTTTATTTTCCAGTCAAGTTAATAAAAATGCTTTCTAAGAGGTTATTTCCAGGCATTTGCTGTATAAGCCATGTCCACAGCAAATACACAGTATGAATCACAACAGTTTTCTCACCTTGCAACCTACTGGATTTCTCTTTCAATATATGAAAAGAACCCTGAGGCCACCATAAAGAACATTTCAATATCATCCTTTCTATATATAAATATACATCATTAGGACCTGAAAAAGGAGTATTCTGGAGATTAAGAGAATTCTAGTCTATTTGACAGTGCATTAGTTGCATCCCTGCACAACAATCTTTAATACAATCATCAAAAATCTAAAATAACTGGGGCAAGTGAAATAAAGTTCCATCACAGTAGACAGTGCTGATCGGATGACATGTTTGAAGACTGCAAGACAAAGACAAAGCCAGGTTTAACATACAAGAATGCATAATTAAAGGCTGGCCTCAAAAATGTCTTCATTTAATACAATTAAATTAATATAATGGCAATGACTTCATCAAAAGGATGCTATTACGTGCTAAAGTTAATTTCATTTTACTTAGAATAGGGTAAGTCACATAAATAAAGCTTAACATTTTCCAAACAATAATCCCTTTCATTTCCCTTAGCTTTATTAACAATGTACATAGGTAGAATACTCAAATATAATTTTTACTGATATACAGAATCATTTTAATGCATATCTGGTACAATTTCATATTTTTGGTGTTCAGTAGTTGTTTTTGTTTTGATAAAATGACACAGCGGATTTATATTTAACATCACATACAGGTTTTATCTATACAAAGAATTTACAGAGCTTTTTCAACAGTGGAATGGTATGTTTCATACATATGAAATTTTAAAAGTGCTGTATGAACCTGTATGACCTTGCCAATACACAGATCAACCTTCAAAAACTGTAATGAGCATGAGTTGACACACATTTCTATCTGGGCCCAGTACAAGTATGGATAGATTCAAAATGCTGTAACATCAGTATGATTTGCTTTTACTTTGGTGGTTGTGATATTCCAGGCGCGGACGCAAAGTGCACCTTAATGGTCCTCGTAGTACATTTATCCCCCTTTATTTTAAAGGCATCAGCTTCTTTTATTCTCCCTTGTAGCGAGGAGGTCTCTTCTCCTTAAATGCAAGAAGACCTTCAATTCTATCTTTTGTTGGAATAGTCTGCAATGAGCAGAGTAACAATTCATTATTAACGCCAAAAACAACACTAAGAAAAATATTTTCATACAAATCCTAGTTCTTCAATGCATCCAACATGCAACATACAATACAACAGAAAAAAATCCAAAACCCTGCAGTGTCTCATCAGATACAGAAAGTACCAGACACTTCAAATGCACATTAAAAGGCTGAGAAACAATTTGGGAGAAGGAAGAACATCTTTTCTCCAAACAGATGACTGTGAAAAACTCTTTAGGGTCTGTTTTCAAGTTTTTGGTGGAATATTTTTTGCAGGGAGTGGGGAGGTAGGTTATCAATCAGATCACCGTATGTTTTAAATAAGCATCTAATGCTGATGCTTCTATTTCCATGATAATAAACTTGTCTTGAAGTCCAAGAAAATACAAACTGAAATACTTCATTCCCATGTTTCACTGGCAGACAGGTTTGACTCGATTTCCTGTTGGTTAGCACACATGCCATTAGTGACATGTTAGTAAAGTGCCCTTCATGGTATTGTCCTGGGTTCAGCTGGGATAGGGTTAATTTTCACAGGACCTGGGAGGTGGGCATAGCCAAGGGGATATTCTATACCATGCTGAGGTCATGCCCCAGATATAAGGGGAAGTTAGCTGGCAGAGGGGTGAGGGTTTTTGGGCGGCATTTTGACAGTGAGGTATTCCATTGTGATTGTGTGTTACTGTTTGTTGTTACTAGCTTCTCTTTTTCTTCTGTTGTATTATTAAAATCTGTTGTTTCCTCAACTCATGAGGTTCCACTTTTTTTTTATTCTTTCCCTCATCTTACCAGGAGGGTAATATGGGAACGGGAGTGGGAAGGGAGCAACCACATGGCGCAGGGCGGCGCGCAGCTGCTGCTCAGTCCTTATCCATGACAGGTATTTCATGTTAAACCAAAATAAAGCAAAAGCAAGGCGGCTCTTGGACTAGATGCACAGCAGTGTATGACTGGCTAGATATATGGCTGGTAGTGCTTCACTACTTCACTCTTAACAGTCTTGTCAGGGAGATGTTCTTGCCCTAAACTACACCCTCTTCCTTAAATTCCTTACAAAACCAGAGTAAGTAGAAGGAAGGTCTAAATGCAGTGCCCCCAAATATTTGTAGAAGAAATCATAGAGCAATTTCTCGTTGAATTTCTGCATATTTCACAACAGGCACCAGCAAAGCCTGTTTTCTAGGTTTTTTTCATGTAATCATAGTTACATACCTGAGCGTAACAAGCCTCTTCAATTGCTAAACCTGTTGCTAAGTCGACCTGAGGAAAAGAGTACAATGGGTTTTAAAAGCATATTTTTGTATTTTCATTATATATTATTTCCTGACAGCTAACTTAAATACTGTGTTTCTATATGCCACATAGTAAAACACTTCTGCAAATTTCTTCTACGCTACTTTAACATAGAAATGCTACAGTGCCATTTGGTGAGAGTGGTTAGTATTTCTGTAACAGTTTCCTTATTTGGCAATACAATTAGTATGTACTGTCAATACAACTAATGTTCTTCACTACAAATCATCTGGACTAAAAACTATTATCTACTTGCATATTTGTAATAATTTCATTTACTACAGGAGAAAAGATTTAATGTACTGCATGATTATTTACAAATTGTTTTGAAACAAGTTATCTTGAAAATGTCATATAAGAACATGATGCCACGCCACAACATAAACATAAATTCATATTTAAAGTCATTTAAAATAAAAAAGAGGCCAATGGCCATCCAGCATAATCATCTATTTTTAAGAACTTTTTTTTCTTTGTGAGCTAGTCTGAATAGCTGAAAAGGCTGAATTTTCCCCTCACTACTTCCCTGCCTATCTTAAGCATCAGCTGCTGCAGAACTTACCAGCTCTCCACATGGCTACTGCAAGGACTGTGGCTATGCAGCCCAAGCGATTTGTCAAGGGGGGATAGCCTACAAGATGGATTACCAAAGGAAGCCGTGAAATCTCTGCCATGGAAGGTTTGTAACAACAGCTTGAATGAACATTTGGCTTGATTGGTTTTGATACAGTAGATCTTGTCTTGGGGCCTCAAGATTGAACTAGATGATCATTCAGAGTCTTTCTAACCCTATTGTTCCTAATTCTCTAAACATCATGATTCTGATCTTTCAGTCCTTTATACCTGGTAGCTAGATAATTTAGCTTGCAGCATTTTGAACCTTGGGTACCACTGAAATAAATGTTGAATTCCATCATTACTTGCTGTGGAAACGTAACAAATATACTCTTTGCACAACAGCATCTGAGTTTGGTTCTCAGGCCAAAACTTACTGGTGGTACACTTTGCTGAACTTAATTATATTGCTGGTTGCTTTTGAGACGTTAAGAAAAAAGGGACCATTCTTAAATTCATCTTCCTTGATTCAGATGTTGCATGTGGTGTGATCCCCTTTCCCATGTCTCAAGTTGAGTTAAAAGGTGTCCTGGTGCAGAGTTTATGCATGTACTTAACTTTAAATATGAATAGTCCTGCTGAGCTCAGCAAGATGATTCACAAGCCTAAAGTAAAACACATGTTCAGACATGTTCAGGACTGGATTTTAATCAGCTTTAGACATAACTCAATAGTCTTCAAGAAGTAGTGGCAATTAGAATCAAATACGAAATCAGAGTCCAGATATAATTCTAACACTAACCTCTATTAAACTATTAAGAAAATGCCTTTTAGCCTTTATTAGTTACTACACAGTGAGAGCATTGACAGACTTGACAGAGTATGGCTTTGAGGTTTTTTCCGCCCAGCATTTGAAATACAACTTGTTCATAGTAGTTTACTTTCTAGTATTAATAATTAGCAGAGTGTGTTACTCCTGGATAGACATGAGATTACTAAGTGTTGTTATGGAAATCAGCATCAACTCTAGTCTCAGGAGTCTAAGACATTAAAAAATTGCATTTCATCTTTTAAAAAGTTTTGACCAAATAGATCTTGTTCAAAAACAGTTCTAGAAAATAAATCACCACAGATCTGTTGCCACCCTGACTTCTGCTTATTCTTATGGAAAGTACAGATCCTTACCTCCATTCCCTGATTGATGGCCAGTTTTGCAACTCTCATTGCTACTGGTCCCTAAAATGAACAAAAAAGCTTATTTAAATACCACCAAAATCTACAAGATTATGCAGTGAAGAGTTTGCACACCAATGTTCTTATATTGGGACTTTCTAGAGATCGGACTTTTGGTAAATTTATAGTCAATAGGTCAAATATCCTAAATTACATTACTATAATAGACACTTGCTTCCAAAGTGATAGTTTTAATATTGAGAAAAAGTGGAAGTATACTGCTTTCAAAAGAACCTAAGGAAAGCAGTGTGTTTAGTTTATGTTTCAAAGTGTTAAACGTGTCCACCTTTGTCAAGCTTGCTCAGTTCCCTTTAAAAGAAGGCTCTGAACGGCCACCTTAAGAGACATCATTATAGCCCTTCGGAAGGTTAGTCTTATGCCCTATTATCACACAACGGAGACATATTAAAAGATGTGATAATGCAAGAAAATTAACCTAAAATATGCTACTGCAAAGCCTGCACTGGTCAAGTGATGACACTCTTCTGTAAGTGACTGAAGTCCCCAGGGAGCAGAGGGATTTCCACTCTCCTCCTCCTCCTCCAATGTGCTGCAGAACAGTGACATGTCTTTTGGAATTGTCTCAGTCATATGCTTATCCATCAGCATGAGCTTCTGAATGTTCAGACATTGCTTTAGGGAAGTGACCTGCTGCTTTGGGAAAAACCAAATGCTTTCGAGCTGGCTCCAGTGAGAAGTTGCAATTATAAGTCAACCTTCTAAAATCACTGCATGTTAAAATTTTTACTGTATTTTTAATGTTTATATTTTTTAAGGATGTTCAAGATACAAATAGAAAATGTTAAATGACATATTTAATCTGCAACATTTTCCATTTTCAATTAAAAATTTTGGCTGTTACATTTGTGATCCAATAAAGTTGTTTGCTATTTATTTTCTTCTTCTGCCTCCTATGAATTTGCTACCTGGGACCCTTCACTTGAAAAGCAGGTTTATCAAAAGCTCCAAACTCACATTCTTACTCTGAACAAACAGCTTGCAGACCATGGCAACAGGGGAACAGGTAGCAGTCAGCTAACACAAAGACTCCTGTAAGGGTCATACTTAAGCTTCTTACTAAAATTTTCAAGTTCTGAAGCACAGGAATTCAGCAAATCCCAGATGAATTATTTTATGAAAGACAGAGATAGGATATCACTTATAATAAATTATAAGAGCAAGATTCTTTCATCAAGCTAATACATAAAGGATAGAAAGCAAAATTTCCACTAGTAAATGGGTTTTGGTTTAATACTGAAATTACATTTAGCTTTTTGTTCTCAAAATAGGAGTTACACTGAGATATGGCCAGTTTCATATAGATCTTTTTTTTTTTCTCTTCTGAAGTGTTCAACAACAGAATAACCTATTGAGATAATTGCTTTACTAAAAAATACCCTTATGCTATATTTTTGTTTAAAACTTGACAGTCAAAATACACAATACCAACACAGACCATATCATGACAATATGTGGATTGACAGTTTTTTTGCTTGACTATGAAATAATTACCAAATAACACCACCAATACACAAGAGAGAAAATTTCTGATTGCTCCCCACATAACTAGAATAGCTTTTTAATACATAACTTCATGGCAGTTTTTCTTAATACAACTGGTTCTTTTTCAGTCTTAATATTTGGTAAAAACTAAAAACTAAAATCAAAATAATTTGTTTTACCTGAGGTAAAAATTCTCTTGCCAGAGCTAACGCTCTTCTGTATGCAGCATCCCCTGCTTCATTCTGTTCTACCACATGGCTAATCAATCCTATTGATTTTGCTTCCTCACCGTCTACAATACGTGCAGAGAAGATTAGCTCTTTTGCCAAAGACACTCCAACTGTTCGAGGTAACCTCTGTGTCCCCCCTACAGTTCGGAAAAAGAGAAAATGCAAGTATTAGTTTCCCATCCACTTATACCACAAATGTAAATGCCTTGTTCAATTCAAATATTTTCATTTTTAATTCCATAAATAATTATATGAATATACAGAAATTAAACTATCATATAAAGGCATTCCTAAATGCCTTCTTCAGTTCTGAATCTACACCTAAAATTAAATCAGTTGCTCTGTTTCTTAGAAAGATGTGTAAATAACTGAAAAGATGTAATATTAATAGAAACTCTGTTCAATTACAGATGAGCTACCTTATTAATATCAGCCAAAAGCAAAGAAAAACTACTTGTCATTAATTACCATATCCAAAAACTGCTTCTTTTTAACAATCTGTATAGTTTTGTGATATTAATCATAAAAATATGAACACTTTTGAGGGACTATACTGAGAAAGAACATATACTCTAAAAAGACTGTAGTCCCTGATAAATTGTGCATATATTAGGGACTCTCATAATTTCTATGTAAACCAAACTAAAACCAGTAGAGAAGGTCTTAAACTGTTTTTGTCTTCTTACTTCCATATTATTGTTGAAATCTTAAAGCCCGATTAAAAAAACTAGGGAAGGACAATGGCAGATGTGGATCAGCAGAGAAATGCACGTAACTCCAGTTAGCTTTTCTTACTACGTTAAAAACTTCCTTGGCAGATCAGCATTTTCAGAAGGTCAATAAGCAGTAACTACTTTAACCAGATATGTGAAGATTGCTTAGCTGGACTAACAATTAACTTTATAGAACTGACAAACAACAAGAATGTGGGAATAATCATTATCAAAACTGAAGTAGACTCAAATCACAGAAGCAGATGTTTGTATGAATAACAGTGGAAATGGCCTTTATCCAGGAGAAAGGATTTTGAAATTATACTGTTTTGACATGGATCTGAAACAAATATTCAATTTATACAGAAAGTCTGTTAAGTAAAAGTTTCCTTCCAAATAGCTATTTCTGCAAGAGCATGCTAACACATTCAAATGGAAACATAAGCATATATGCAAGAGGAATATTTATAGCAGGTGTTCAAAGGGAGGTGGTAGAACACTGGAGAAATGTGTGTTCAACTAATATAAAATAGACTAATTTCCACTTACTGATGTTTCCTGAAAATATTTTAAATATATCTCTGAGACTAATAAACGGACTGGAAACAAACTAAAAGTTTTTGTGATTCAGTGATTCAGCTTTCAACTATTGTTTTTTATGAATCACAAGCTTCACTACTAATGTATTCCTTTTCATAAAAACAGACCTGCCTTTTAACACATTACATCATACAAAAATGCAGAAGGTTTAAGGGATTTATGCCTTATAACTTTCTAGAATATTACAAAATCATGATCTATAACAAAACCTGGAATAGATTTTCTGGGCTGAAACTGAAGAAATTAAAAAATGCTTACACTCATAACAGTTAAAATAAAATTTGTAAAACAACAGCATTAGTAAATACAAACATATGTGATATTCTCTATGGTCCTACCACTAAGAGGGGATTTTAGCAAGACTGTCCTAATGGTCAAGGGCAACAGGCAATGGCAAGAGGAACTCCAACAAATTCTGGTAATTCTGCTAGTTGTCCAGCTAAGCCTGTGACTGTGCTAGGGGGAAAATTCTGCTAACAGCATAATTTAGAGAAAGCCCCTACACTAGGGAATTTTTACGAAAGGGGTGGGGAGATTAAAATAAAACTCCTTGTAAAATACTACATACCCTGAATCCTAAGCCTTCCTATTAGCCTTGGTTGCTTCACTGGTGAGATTCAGAGAGAATGACTAAAGCTGTAGCTATCAACCTTTACATCAGAACTACATGCCACAAAAATAAGAGATGTGTTTTCAAGAAGCTTGCTGCTTCTCATACTGAGCTATACCACTATCACCACAAACATTTATTGGCTTTTTTTGTTTTAAATACTAAACGTGTCTTTTAATTTCTCACCCAAAGAAGCTATCACACCCTAATCAACTTCTATCCTTATACACGTCTCAAGTGTACACCAGAACATAGCAAATGTCTACCCTGATTCTTTTTAGGAATAGTTTAGTCATAAATTATCCCTTTCACAGGAGTAATGGAATCTAAAAAAGCATCAGGTTTGGCTTTTGATTAAAGAAAACTATTTCTCCAAATAAGACCTGAAACCGTATGAGGCTGAATTTACTGACTCCTTCTGCTTCTTCCTTGCTTGCTATGCCTAGTTTTTTTTTCCCACTTAATTATCTCCCCTTCCTTTACTGTTTTATCTCTTCTATTACTGCTTTTACCAGGAAATGTTGAAAACAAAATTTAATTGAGCAACAATATTTCATAACTTTGACCAAACAATGGATATGTTTAAGCATGAAATAGTGTTTATAGATGAAAAAAAAGTGTTCTTGCCAGTGTCTTACACAACAATGATTAAAGCACAAAAAAAGCAGACTACAGTCTATGTTGTTTGGCTGCCTCCTACACTATAAAGCTATTAAGCAGAGGACATATTCTTTGATTAATATTCACAAAACAGAAGCCAACAGTTCAGTGCATCAATCATATATATTCAGTAGTAGGAATAAGATATGTGCACACACAAAAGCAGTAAGACCAAATTAATCAAATGCAAACAACCCACCAAAATATGTCCAATGCACCAAAGTTACATCCATTTATGAAGAAAAGACAGAGTACGCTGCAGATAGATGTTCTGTTTGGTAATACACAACATATAATGCCTGCCAACTACAATCAGAGCTAAAGGAAGTAACACCCAGTCTTCAAAGACATTACTTAACCAAGGCATTTCATCTAAGTGTAGAGCAGAATTTGATGGAAAAATAGTTGTTTCATCTTCACAAATTTAATGACATGTTATTTCAAGGACTAGTGATCTGGTGTTACTCACTGTGTCGCTAAAAGTATTTGACATACAGCTGCAATATACATGAGTTCTTATCTGAGATGGTATATATTATATTTTGTAATACTTATAAACAGCAGTTTTAGATGATACTGTAGTTCATGTGAAAAGACACAGTAAATACAAGACTTTTAAGTTCTGGTAAGAAAACTGTTTAAACAGTATATATATATTTTTTAACAAATAGTTGATTTTGCATTAATATTTATTTATTGTCAGTAATGCATCAATTGCAAAATATGTACACAACTGGTTTGGATTAAAGGAACTACGTGATAAATTCCCAAGAGCATATCCAACAAGATGAAGCAACTAGCTTACTGGAAATAGATTCATCATTCTGGCAGAGAATATCTACAGTCAGTAGTTTCTCATAGCTCAAGGCTCTGTCAAAACATATTGGAAAAAATCCTGTTCTGGCAAAAAATCCAAACTTTAATTCAGTAATAATCCTGTTTATTCAGTAAAAATGAGTCTTTATAGCCTATTCTTTCTATCACAAGCATTGTTTGATTCATGTTAGATTGATTTAACTGTCAGGTTTCTAGATTTCTTTTTTTAAAGACTACTGTGCATTTCTAATGTTTTATTAATAATCAATTGTGAAATTAAAATCTGTGAGCCACAAACTTTCTAATTATTCAAGGCCCTCAAGAAATGGCTCAAATGTATCCTTATGATTCTTTTGCAGAAAGCTGTAAGGAGTCGATTTTTCTCTTCTCCATTTAAACTGACAGAAATATGGAATGCAGAAACCTTCTGTTCATAACACTGAATCATTAACAATACAAGCTCATAAATAAACTAACACGTATAAAATTATTATTTTAATGTAATATTTTCCAGTCATGTAAGTAACAGTTTATAAGTCTATGTAACAAACATATTTTCCACTTTTAAAGTACCTGTCATCCCTTGCTAAGTTAAGCAATTTTCAAAACATTAAACACTTTAAAAGCCTAAACACTCTACCAAGACAATATTTATCACCAAGTTTCTAACAGATTATTTCCCAGACTAGGCCTTGATCCTGCAAAGTTGTACATGTTTTAGCTAACTTAAATCCAGGTATAAATCTTTACTGGCTCAGACATCCCAAATCCTTTCACAGAAGAAAACATGAAGAGCCCTTCACTGGCACAAACTGGACTAATGACTGGAAAGAGCTTGGACTGGGAAAGACATCAACAAAGATGCGAGTGACAGGGAGAAAACATTATCTTGGCAGTGGGAAAAAAGCATGGAGCTGACGAAGAACAGGCAGTAGGTGAGGCCGCTCTTATGCCTGGCCATATAAGCCATTTTTTGGAAGAAGAGTGGAGACCTGAGCAAAGCCTGAGACAGTGGCCTAAGGTTGACTTAGAGGCTACCCCAGGGCCTGTGATGAGTGAGAAGATAAGTTGTTTGCGCGAGATTTCATAGTAGGCTGCCAAAAGGGGTCATGGAAGTCCAGCCAATGAAAGGCCCACAGAAACGTCAGACACAACTGTACCCGAGTTTGAAGAGGCAGGATGACCTGCTGCCTATGCCAGCCTGGCAGTGGCATGCCCCGGCTCCAAAATTTGCAAATCAGTTCTTAATTTTCACAATCTTTTTTATTCATCTGCATCTGGGGATTGTTTAATTTAAAAATCTATCTGAAACAAGCCTAGAATACAGCAAACCACCACGTGTGGGTGTCTTGAAGGTGGCAGATCGAACCAGAAGAATGTAGTACTTGGCTTGAAGACGTACGAATGCTTACGATGCGTGAGATAAAGTGTAAATACACTTTCAGAATTCACTAGCAGTTAAATAATCACAGCTTTTGTACAGAAAGATGAAATCATCAGGTCATTTAGAAAAATTAATTTATTTGCAATATAAGTGAACCTCTTGTAGATTAAGATAGAAAATGGCTTCCCAGCAGATGGCTGCATATGTGAAATGAATGGAATGAAAAAATGCATCTGGAACCTGATTTTTATAAAGTGGACTCTACTTCAAAAGGGATTCTGCATCTGGTGTAAGAAGCTGACACCACATTTCCCTCACAAGCATGGCACAACCAACTGCATGGACTGACTGCATGTCAGACTAAACACTGCTTGTCAAGCACAGATCCACACTACCACCCATGGACTCCCAGGACTTATGGTATTAGCAATGCACACATTGACAATATGCCTTATTTTTTTTTTTAAACCAAAATTATTTGAGGAAAAAGGAGAAATACCTAAAGCCATTAATCTACTTATTAACTTTTACTTAAATGTAAACAAATGCAACAAGCATGAGCACACACACATACTCAGTAATGCCATGTGCCTTCCTATTACTCCAGATAGGAACTTGGTTTTATTGTCATTTGGGAATGCAATGATGGAAAGTGAACTAAAATGAAATTCAAAAGTACGTACACATTACAACGTAATTCATCTTGCTGCAGATAGAAATTAATGGCCCAAGAGAAGGCATTTTCCCATTTTAAAATTACACCCACACTTTTATGAAGTCATTACTCAGCTGTAACAACAGGTAGGAGTTTTAGATCAGTGTTGCTCTGTATGATCATACTTTACAAATCGTGTGGGTTTTATGAGTAATATTAGGTAAAAACTTTTATTCAACTTGTATTTTAAATAAATAGTTTTATAGTTCATGTTTTTACAGTTTTGGATTGACTATGACTAAATTCAATTCATGTGAAAATCAGAACAAAAAAAAAACTGACATAAGAAAAACTATCATCATCACTTAGGGAAAGTGAAATACAGAAAAATTAATTACCACAGTAGTATCCTATTTTTATTTACATTTTGAATGAGATCACAGTTCCAAATTGGGACAATTACTTTAGTTTTTAACAGACAGAATTGAAATAAAGAAACAACAAGCAAAGCAAAAACCAGACTATTAAATCTGAAGTCTTCACTGCTTATGAGCAAGCGACTTGGAATGTTTTCCTCGCTTCAGTACTCTCCTTATGGAAATCTACCGTTTTATTCTTCCACACAGCAAAGAAATCCATCACTCCTCTAACCCCCCAAACCAACTCCTATTCCTAACCCTTTTCTTTTGCCCATCCTGACTACTATCGAATTAATCTGATGTAAACTGTTCCAAAGTAATGGGTTTTTAAGAATTTACATCTGAAATGATCCATCCCTGAAATTCTCTTACTTGAGCAGCACTACAGAAAGGAGAATCAGTGGCTAACAGAATGGGAACCCAGGGAAAACAGCAAACCCAATGAGATTTTAGGAGGACACAACCCCGCCTGGTTTGGCTGTCAAATCCCAAGAAGGCAGAGCACTTTCTCTACTGATAAATAGATCTAAAATGAACTTGTATATATGGAGCTTATTTTTCATCTTGAGTAGGATATCATCCCAGATGAGGCAGCCATATACTACAGATACCCTGCACCTAGCCTAGTACCCAGGCTATAACATAATCTTTATAACATTTTACATTGCTTTGAAAACACAGGCTCTACGAAAAAATGGGCCAAGTCGTTCAAAGCTGGCATGCATTAATCTAACAATCTGCAATGGAAAAAGCAAACTCTTCAGTAAATTGGAACTTAATTTTGAGATACGAAGTCTGATACTCAGAAATACTAACTTTTTCAGCTTGATCTGTTAGATTTTTTAGCACTACCTAGGAGTACCAAAATGGCATTCTGTTCCTTTTACTTCCCAGACTATTCGTTATTTTACAGTAATAGTTAACATGTGAAGAAATAATCCCTGCTTTTATTAAAAAGTCTGTAGGTCACATGAGTAATTGAAATGTTATTTTTATTTGTATATGTTAATTTGTATTCTGAATGTTACATTATTCGCTATCCCTTGTAAGTATATTACCTATCTGCAAGAATAATTACAACTTCTAGTACAAATTAACCATTAAAATAAATTAATTACAAGTGTGACTATAAGCATACATTCAGTCTATGTTACAGGATATTCTCCATGTGCTAATTGTGATCACACGCATATTTGCATGTCTAGCTTCAAACAATGGAAGACTCGTTTTTTTCAGTGACACAAGCAGCCTTAGTGACTTCAGTTTCAGGCCTTCATGCTCAATACCTCCGTATTGGGTATCAAAATAATAAAATCAGTGAACTGATACCTAAGAAATTGCAGTTTAAGTGATCTGAACATACCAGATTAGCAGCCTATGACATGAGCTGGGAGAGAAGCTACTTTTCCAAAGCTAGGATCATCCTTTACAGGCTCTACAGAAAACTTCTTTATTCTCTACACAAATATGATGCAGTCACTACTCAACTACACTGAGAGCAGCAGATATCCTCCAGACTATACAAAAAGACCATGTAATCAAAGACTTAAAGGTTACAAATGCAACATAAATAAAATAAAAGCAATTGAAAGAAGATCTAAATTGCATATTTGTTCATGTCCTTATCAGGCAATCACATCTCTTTACTACTTTTGACTGACCCTTGGTTCCATATATTGCTGTTCAGGATAAATTGAGCAAGGATAGTTAGGATTAGCACATTGTTTTGAGTTACACCACTATTAAAAGGCCAGAAAACAGATGGTACATTTCAAATTACTATTTTTCCCTTGCTGATAAATACTATTTAATTTAATTCACATTGTTGACAATTTGAGAATCAGTTTTTAAATACATTACTGTCCAAATTAATTAAAAATTATCACTTTAATATGCATATAATTCTGTGTAAAGATACATTGCAACTTCAAACATATATGGGGTAGATTTTCTACTAGGGCAGTTCCTGTACAACAGTGGACCTACCCCAATAAGTGCAAACTGGTATTTTAACATTTTATTGTTTAGGATTACTAGATGTTTTTCCTTAACATAAAACTATAGCTCTTCCATCACCTTCTAGTCAATTGTAGTTCCTCAAAAAAACCCAAAGGCCAATAACTGACAGAAAATAAACCAAATAAGGGATTAAATAAGTGATTATTCCCAGGCTGTAGTTGTCAGACTGTTTAAAACAGTAAGGAAAGGAATTACATTAAGAAACACCTTTTATATGCCTCTCACCTGCTGCTATCACATAGCAATATAGAAGTCATTGTTTAGAGCATGCAATGCAAAATGGCTGTATGCAATGGGAAGACTTTCCTTTTAGATGGAGAAGCTAGTGCTAATTATATTTTTTGTCACCTAATCCTGGACAGATGAGTTAGCTTTCACGTATCTTTATAGTTTTAAGGATCAAAGATACTAATTTTGTTTTTCTTACATTCTAAATCCAAGGAAGAGAGACATTTGGGGCTATATACACAGGAGGTATATATGAAGACATGAATCTACATCAGCAGCAACAGCTACGACAATAGTTGGAAACACTGCACTTACTAAAAAACCCTGTAAGTACCTTTTTATTAACGTAAGTCATTAAGAATAGTTTATAACAAATACCAAGGATCAATAAGACAGGGAGCACCACTCACTTCTCACCAGCGGGCCTCATCCTGCTCTTCAGGCAGGACCATTTTGATGTGAGCGGACCTAGCTGCTGAACTCCTTTGTGCTTTTAGGTGCAGCTACAGCCTGATTGCTGCTCCTAGTTCTAAATCTCTCAAGGCACTCCTACACGAAGATCCTTTGACCCTTCTCTGGCAGCAATCCACCTGCTTGATTAAAGAGTCAGTACTAGAGCTCTCCCAAGTTCACAGTAGTTTACAAATATTCTACTGGAGCTTGGAGACTTCAAAAGCTCTATTTCTGCTTAAGCCCTTCAGAGAATACATGGTATATGAGCAAGAAACTTAAGAAAAAAAAATTCTTTAATAAAGGACAATTTACCCTTTAAATCTAAAGAACCATGGAGTATTTAGAAAAATAGTAGACATGCTGAATTAAACCCCTTATAGATTCCATTTGCCTGCAAGGCTAGGAATTTGATGAGCAAGCATAAACCCACATCACCTTCTTGGCCTCAGTCTCTTTTCTTTCTCAGAAAAAAAAGGTATTTTTAAACAGAATTCCCATCTCTCTTTCATTTTAAGCCCAAGAGGTGTTTCACTCTAGAGAAAGTGCAGCCCTCTTCCCCAGCCAGCCTCAGTTGTAACATTTATTCTTCTTGCAAGGGGACCACTGAAACAGGTCAGAAATTTAAAGCCTTTATCACATCTCCATTGTTAACCCTAACCATGTATCTTACCATGCACTTATAATTTAAGGCTACACAGCAAGCTGTAGGTGTACTGTGGAGATACCCAATGGAATACCAAAAGCAGGATAAGCTTTGAATAATCATGGGTCCCCACAATATTCTGTGTTAGATAATTTTAGCTGCCTTAATATGAGAGCAATGGTGGTTTCATGAAAACATGCTAGATGGGAAAGAGACAACTACTTCCCTCCCAAAGAATAAAGAAACATTTTCAGCAAGTATAAACTACATATAGATGATGCTCAAGGCACACATAAAGGAAGAGACAGTATGGGGAGAAAGAACGTTTTTAAGGACAAACCACTGGGAAACAGAGTGTAAGGAGTAAGCCTGCAGTTGCAGGGAGCTGGAAGAGATCATTGTAATGGGAAGTAGAGTTTCCAGTGACCCTGTGCAAAGCTTCTGAATTTCTTTTTGTGGCAAGATCATAATTGTATTTCCTAGAAGTGATGCAAATGATGGTTTCCTTTAACTTGGTTGTTTTCTAGAAACACCTCGAAAAAATTCTTATGACCATCCAAATTCTGTCAGGCCAATAAATAAGGTTTACCATTTTGTGTAATCAAGAAAGCCAAGAAGCTTATTATAAGGACCTCATAATCCCAAGATAAAGGGATAATTTCACTCCATTCATAATGAACTAACAAACAACCATTCCTTCTGGCATGTATTAATGATATTAGCCTATAGAGCTAAACAGTCAAAACTAAACTAACTTCCTTTATTCTCTTTTAGCTTGTATAATTTAAATTTCAGTGAAGTCCTTCTTGTTTCTTGATACCCAGAAGAAAAATATTGTTAAAAAGATGCATCAGGGTAGGCCTCTGAGAGACTGAATTCTAATTTTTTTTCTTAAGACACTCATGTCTATGTTAAGTATATCGCACCCTGGGTTTCTGTTTTCTTTACAATTTCACAAAACTTGTAGAGTAAGAATTAGCTGTCAAGAGAAAACTCAGATTAACTCTGTCATTTGATTAACACTGGTTTCTCAAATCTCAAATTCATATTAAAACAGAAAGACCATTAATACAGAACTGTTAGTATAAAGCTACAAAGCATTAATAGCTTTTGGGGCAAATTTTCCTATACAGTTGTTTTCAATTGTGTCTGAGAATCAGGGGAAAAAAGTCATTCAAAGGTCATAAACTGAAAACACATGATGAAAAATGGAGGTAAAGGAGGAAGGACAGGAATCTACTATTTCTGAAATTCAGAGGTTTGTAATAGTTGGCTCAAATAAGTCTCCAGAGTCAGACAGGTTCTGTGAAATAATCAAAGAAACAGTACTCTATAAATCATTTTGTCCAACTTGTTTTGTGGCAAACTAACTTGTGCAGCTGTTCTTCTAAAGCAGACTACACAATTGCTGTTTCATTTGTTGAATTTTTTTTTGAAATTTAAGAAAAATACCATACATACAGTGAATTCACTATGAGTTTGGAAGCTATTTTTCTTTCTTGCATAATAGAGACATACAGGAATATGAAATGGAAATAATTAGACACTGTACTATTATTCAGTAATGATGGATCTCAAAATAGAATCACAGAATCATAGAATGGTTAGGGCTGGAAAGGACCTCAAAGTTCATTGAATTCCAACCCCCCTGCCACGGGCAACCTCCACTAATAGGTAAACTATGCAATTAAAAACTGAGTTACACTATTCATATCAAGGATATATTTTTCATTTGCTTCAAATTTAATGTTCACCATAAGTAAAATGGATTTAGTTTTTTGTACTACCTTGGCCTGATACGTTGATCCTACTTACTTAAAGGTCTTCAACCCTGTGGTAGCTGAAAATGGGACCTCAGTAAACTAGAAAGCTATGCTTCAATTCCAGAGAAGTGTTGGATATTTCATTCATTCTTTACACTATTCTTATTGAGAGTTCAGGAGTTGGGTTAGTTGTGTTTACCAAGAAACCCATCAGCATTCTATAGTACCATGATGGCAACCATACAATATAATTCAAATATTAAACTTTACCTTTTATACATTACAGTATAAATGATCTGTGATTTTTTTTTTTTTTTTTTTTACATGAGTATCCTAAATTCAGTTACTGAACCTTTGGAAGAAATAACTTTGATTATCTTTTTGGCATAATCAATTGGTTTTGCTTATCATTTTTAGGGGAAACAAACGATTAATATTTTTGATCTGCTGTGCCTCAAAACCCTTGAGTAATTAAATTTACTTATTTAGTAGAAACAAAAGCCAAGTCTAATAATTTTGATCTTCTATGCCTCAAAACTCTTGAGTAATAATACCTCTTAAACACAGAAAGCGTCTACTTGTAATATTCATAATTGTTGGGGCGGGCTGCTGTTTTAATTTATTTATTGACTCCAAAAAGGCAACAAATTGTATGCAGTAACAAAATCATTCCTTCTACCTGTTTCCTCCCCCTTAGTAACAGCTAATACTCCTACACCTTCCCATGTGCAAAGACAGGGTTTTCTTTTGATTGAACATTAGCATCTTCAATTCTAACCAACTGCTCTACCAATACAAAATAGTTTAAATATATTCAGTGAGCTCTAACACATTTCATGCATATCTGAAAACAAAGGAAGTGAGATACATCAGAAACTGTTTTGCAACTTCCGTGCTCATTACTAGTCCAAGTCTGGTAACCACTATGTAACAGGCTAAACTGGCTTTTCTAACAGCAAAGGGATAGAACCTAAGATGATGCGGTACAGCAGATGTGGAAGTTTCTAAATTTACAAACCTGATTACACCTATTACAATTTCCAAACTACACAGGAAAAGTATCTCAGTGTATCACAACCCGATTAATACGATTTTCTTTAAAAAAGGAAAAAAGGGAAAGGTAGAGATTAATATTTTTGTTAAACATTTTACAATTTCTCGAACAATCAAGGACAATCAGGAGATAAAGTAAGCTTTTGTGTGCTGGTTTTTTACCTTCTTGATAAAACAAACCTATACGCTGGTTTTTCACCTTCTTGATAAAACAAAGCTATATACGCACCGTCACTTCACAGGAGTTTTGGAAAAAATAAATTTTAACATCACCACAGCACGGATGTCTCACAGACACTACTGAAATTTATTTCTGTAACACTCTTGCAAGACGAAGTATTATCACTTTTATATACTTTCATATGGAAAAATGAATAATCCTATCCCCAGAACAAGGCTGAAAAATGTGCAGGAAATAGGGAATTATGTTAATCTTACACAACGGGGAAAAATATTCAAAATGTTGAGTACTACCTAACTAAAAAAGACCCATCTATTCTATGGAGGAGGGTATCCATGAAAAAATATGATGATGGAATTTACCACGTTTCATAATGCAGAGGAGACAACTTCAGTCATAGGGCATGATAGCGACAGTCAAACTTGTTACAGTTTTCATATTGGAAAATATGAATTCATCAGTAAGTGAAGTATTCAGGATAAACATACTTGTTTTTATCGAGTGGAACACAGGTGGGTTTCCTCTGAAAGCATCTCTAGTTCCTGTCAGTTAATGTGCATAACTCATTTAAGTCCACTAGACTCTTCAGTCTGAGGAAGTTAAGCCATGAGGAGTGTCCAGTCCCACAGACTGCAGGATTGGCAAGCTTATATCTGTGGTAGACTGAGAAAGAAAAATACGTTAGGTCTAGGACTTAAGAAGCACTAGCCTACCTGGCCGGTTGGCTAAAGTATAGAAAGCTCTGGCCAAAGTGGATGCCCAAGGCCATTAGCCTGAGTTAAAAGCTGGCTAAGGAGACTGGCAACTCTTCAAGGTTCTCCCAACAGAGGCCCCAAGATCCCTTGCAGCTAGATCAGAAATTCCAAGGCCCTATTTAAGATGATTCTTAGGCTTTAGATGTGGAGTGAAAAATCTATACCAGAGCTAAGCAGGTTGGGTAAACAGCTGGCCAAGAGTCTAGAAATCCACAGACTTCATACAATTGATTTCTTTTAATTTTTCTTCATTTGCTTCTTACCAATTCCTGCCTCGGCTTTATGTGTTGAAAAACTTCCTATTCTTTTTAGCCATATTAGCTGTCATTAAATCCTTAGGTTTTTCAGTTGCCTTTATGATTTACCACAAAAAAAAAAAACACAAATAAATGGGTTCAGTGTATTATATATAGCTTTGTTTCCCTCCTGAAATCATTGTCCATTTTGTCTCTCCAATCTGATTTCATTAGGAAATTAAGCTTACCTTGTATTTTTTGTTGAAGGTTAATAAATTTCCTGAGTTCTGGCAATTTATAAGAAATGGTCTGAGGCAGCATTTCACACCATACCGCTTAAACTCTAGAAGTCAATATGAAACTGGGGATCAGGTAAGACTAAAAGAGTCTGCAAAAGAGTAGATGTCAATTATCTCATGGCAGGAGGAGAAATAGCTAAATGTTACTTGGTTCAATTTACTAGTACCCCCTGCAGGTTAATACAAAGGAGTAGCATTTGGCTTCAAAGTGAATGGCATATATATCCTCCCTAATTAAAATTAAAATAAGACCAAAGGTCTTTTATGTTGTTATTAATATTTAATAAAATATTTCTAAGCTTCTGTATGAAGAGAATACCAAAGGGAGTTCTGACTGTATTTCACCCATCTCCTTAATTTCAGGAAATGATAGTATCTTTTTCACATTACCATAGTACCTACTGTTATTGTTGGGATTATACTTAACAGCCTTCCTTGTTTTCATGCTTCCTCAACATCCATGTCAGGTTATCCTGACCACTCACACTCCTCTGGTCAAGAAATAAAAATGGGCTATTCATCTAATTATGCTACTTGAAGTACAAAGAATCTTTTTAACATAAATCTGAGATTCAGAAATAAATATGGAATTTTGTGAATTCTCTGCATTATAGTGTTATATTTTTCACTTTCTATTGCATCATTTAATGATCTTATACTTTACACTACTTTGTAATCAGTTTTCATTTCCATATTACTTTCCTTTGTATGATACAGTAGGGTAAACAGATTATCACAAGATTATTTTTTCTTAAATCAAATGCTATTTTCTTAAATCAAATAATACAATTATATTTAGAGGCAGTGCTGGTAGTATCACCTTTATCAATATCACATAAAATTTCCCAGTATAAAGTGTTATTTTTAATTGAGTATAATTGCTCAAGTTTTTCGATTACTCTTTCCTTTATAAATATTGCCCAGCAAGCACTTCATATTGCTAGGCTGTTCACATTTTTTGGGTTTGTTTTTTTTTTAATGCAGCCAAAACAATTTAGCTGTACCTAAGAATGAAACTTGTGGAAAAAAGTGTTTTGCTCATATTAAAAAAAAAATTAAAAGCCTTACTTTGAGCCTTTCTAACATCTCTGTTTTGGAATACAGAGTTAAATTTGGCTTGACATTGGTAGCGAGGTCTGTGGAACATGTCATTTGCATTCCATACAACATATTTGGACAAGCCTCAGCCTTTAAAAGAATCTCATTATGAACAGCACCAGTGTACATGCCCATCAACTGGAAGAAAGCATAAAGACCTAGCTTAAAACTTTGCAAACTATACCATGCAACCTTATGCAAGATTGCATATAATAGTAGCTAATTTTTGAGGGCTTCACTTTTCAACCACATTCTTCCAACAGAGAATGTCGGTCAATGAGAAGCTGAACATGACCCAGCAATGTGTGCTCATGGCCCAGAAAGCCAACCGGTTCCTGGGCTGCATCAAAATAAACATGACCAGAAGGTTGAGGGAGATGATTCTGCCCCTCTACTCTGCTCTCATGCGACCCTACACGGAGTACTGTGTCCAGCTCTGGAGTCTTCAGCACAGGAAAGACACAGAACTGTTGGAACAGGTCCAGAGGAGAGCCATGAAGACGGTCAGAGGGCTGGAGCGCCTCCCGTACAAGGACAAGCTGAGAGAGTCAGGGTTGTTAGCCTGGAGAACGGAAGGCTCCATGGAGACCTTACTGCAGCCTTTCAGTACTTAAAGGGGGCTTATAAGAAAGACGGGAATAAACCCTTTAGTTGCAAGAGGACAAGGAGTAATGGTTTTAAACTAAAAGAGGACAGATTTAGATTAGATATAAAGAAGAAATTTTTTATGATGAGGATGGTAAGACACTGGAGTATGTTGCCCAGAGAAACTGATGCCCCACAACTGGAAATGTTCAAGGACCAGCTGGACAGGGCTCTGAGCAACCTGATCCAGCTGAAGATATATGTCCCTGCTCACTTCAGGGGGGTTGGATGAGATACCTTTAAAGGTCCCTTCCAACCTAAACTATTCTATGATTCAGTGATTTCAAAGATAATGCTTAGTTAAAGTTTGTATACCAAAAGTATATCTCCTTACTCACAGGAGCCTCTGCAAAGTCCTGCAACC
Source organism: Pterocles gutturalis (assembly GCF_000699245.1). NCBI lineage: Eukaryota > Metazoa > Chordata > Aves > Pterocliformes > Pteroclidae > Pterocles > Pterocles gutturalis. Next base: position 408 of record NW_010122114.1, on the reverse strand, counting down.
TTCCCAAAGTAAAAAAGCTGGTGTTTCTTTTTTAAAAATAGCCTTTATTTCCACTTAAATTCACACTAAAATTATCACAAGAACGTCACTTAGCATTAAAAATTTCAGCCCAAATGACTGGAACTTGTCAGCTGTATAAACCCATCCCAAGACACTTGACTGAGGAATTCTCACACAATGTGCATCTTCTTGGGAAGCCTCAGAGAAACAAGAGCTTTCACAAGCAGGTACTGGCACTATGAACTGAATGGAGATAGTAATAGATATATATATGTACCTATAGAGATGTATATGTATGTATAGACACCCACAGCACTGTATCTCTGTGTTTATTTAACAGAAATACTAACCTTTGCAGATTTTCCCATAATGTTATTTACATTGTGAACTGGCTGGAGAAAAGAAGCC
>NW_010122113.1:2156-9667 GCF_000699245.1 Pterocles gutturalis | reverse complement strand
AACGCACCGCCTCGCCCCAGCAAGGCCTGCAACCGCCCGGGCAGGCTGGCCGGGGCAGGGCAGCTGAGCCTGTAGGAGCCTGGTGAGGGGAAAAGGCTCCGGACAGGGCCGGGAGGGGTCTGTGGCAAGAGCCATGGGAGAACAAACGGCCGGTGTGCGGGAGAAAGAGGGGCCCCAGCCCATCGCAGGCGGCCGGGCTGGAGCAGGGGAGCCCGGGCAGCAGGGATGGCTTTTCCTCTGTCAAAATGGAAGCAGGCTGCTGGCACTGGCCCTGAAAACATTAGCGAAACGATCGTTTATTAGAAGTGTGAAGAATAGCACAAAACTGTTTTTGCATAAAAGCACTCTGAAAAGCAGGTTAGAGGAACGAGTATCCAATGTAGACTAGGCTATTGATCAAACAGAGGTGTTGGGAAGTCAGTGCGGGGAAGATAAATGGATGCTGTATGCAGGGCTGGGAAGTGCAGAAAAGGCAAAGGTCACACTGAAAGAGAAAGCTTTGGCTTAAACAAAACGAACAGGATAACAACACGTAAAAGCGTCACTGGGGACTGGAATTCTGGGTCTAAAATAGGAAGATATACTATTAACACTGAATTACAGGGCAAGCTGGTGGCAGCAACAATGACATGCCAGGATCGGTCAGTGAGGCCACGCTGGCACGAAACAAAACAACAAGAAATGTCAGTTACACCCATGTCGATCGGTCATGGTCCATACAGTGGTAGGGAGGTCATGACTGAATTAGTATACATTGTTAATGGCTTTCATAAAATAAACGGGAAAACTGACAAGAAGCAAGAGGAAATCTGTGCAAGGAGCAATTGCATACGTTTGGATACATCAGCCTAAGGTAGGAATATAACAGAAGATTGGTGACATGAAACAGGTGAACAGGGAACAATTGTTTACCATCTCTTCCAATAGAAGAGCTAGAGGCTAACCAGCGGAACTAGTAGATGTCAAATTCAGAACAAGCAAAAGAAAGTTATTTCTTCATAGACACATAATTAAGCTGCAGAACACCTTGCTGCAGGACACTATGTTGCAAAGGTTTACCTGGGACCAAAAAGAGACTGAATAAAAACTCTCATGTTGGAAAAAAATTGAAAAAATCAATCACAGATTACCAAAGACGTCTCTGGTTGAAAAACGCCCTGACCCACAGACCACTGATGGCCACAGAGTATTTGGGGACACGTGAGTGCACCTGCTCTTGCCTTCTCTTCCCTCGGCATGTGTCGATGGCTGTCCTCAGACACACAGCACCCACAGACCAGTGTTCCCATCCTCACATCCTTGTCCCACAGCCCATCTTTGCTGCACCTCTCCTCAGTGTAAACCCCCCTGTCAGCCCAAAGCATGTACCCTTAGTAGTTTGTTCGGAGGTATGAAGTGGTTAGGGGATCTACTAAGCCCCGGAGGGGCTGCTGCACTTCCTAACACAAGTTCCACCCAAAATTAGATCAAATGACACTGACAGCTTTGGAGGCACACCCCAGCTATTCTCGGCTCTTTATTCTGGCCCCCTAAAAAGCTCCTCATGGATGCACAATTCTTTACAGCAGAGTAAAACCAAAATGCCTTGCTTTGAAAACAGTCTTTACCCACCCAAGCTAAAGACACCAGCCAAACATCATCAGAAATGGGGTAAATTCTAAAAACATTGTAAAGCATTCTTTAGGTATTTAAAATATGCCAGTTGACAGATGCTGTGTAAGAAATAAACTGCAAAAGTTCAACAGATTTGTCAAAATACATTAAATTCAGAAATGTCCAGCAGATCTGCCATTCCACAGAACAGAAAGCAAAACAGACAGACACCCTAAGCAGTACTCTTCAACGTGCCAACATGCCCCACGCCCACAAATTTATGTTAACCACAGCATGGGGACAAATCTTCTCATTAACTGCAGGTTTCTATGGCTTGCAGGCTCCACCTGCAACCAAGTGTTGTACAATTCTCAAGTAATTCCTTAGTTTTGCAAATGTTTAATGTTTTTAAGTTACGTACACTTCAATATTAAATTCATAAAAAGCTGCAAGGTTTTCTTGTTTTGTTTGGCAAGTCTTGGCACAACCTATCGATCACCTTACAATACAAGAGTCTGGGACTTTCACCTCGCAGTTTGGCTATATGCAGATGGATCTGTCTGTTTCTACAGTCTCCTTGGTTTCAGAATCTAAGTTACACTGGAGACATTATGCAGCTTTTCTCCAGACTGGGACCCGAGGTGCCAAGAACATGCGAAGAATGAAGGAAGCAAATTAATAGCAGTTTTCTAAATTAAAAATCTTCCTGACATTTTTTAATATAGATAAACATACATGATGACTAAAATATAGACTTGTAATCAAAGCACCTAATTCTCTAAGATGCCTTGAAAATCTTTGCCATGTAATCACTATTCTTGTGGAATAGCATGCTGCCTCTAAGATGCCTTGAAAATCTTTGCCATGTGGAATAGCATGCTGCCATCTAACTAAAGGTGGGGTAAGAGGGACAACAAAAAAAAGAGGAAAATCCAGTTTGGCATACCCCACCTTCAGAAGTTTTTCAGCCCACAGAGAGCTGCCAACATCCCCCAAAGGACCACTGCAAATTTATCTTTTTGAATTCTCACATGAAGCTTGTTTATTAGATATTGGTATTAACCGCAATCTTTGATGAATCTCAAACAGCATCTAGAAGTCAAGTAACTTCCCCAGTTTCTCTTTAAGAGCTGGAGCCCCCGCTCAGAGGGGGCTACACGGCCTGAGCCACTACACTGCACTTACAGCCAGCTGGCACTTGGGATCTCCCCAACTCAGAGAAAAGCCAGGATGGCAAGTCATGCAGGAGGAGGAGGCCTTTTCCATCTCCTTGTACTAACCAGGCAAGTATTGTCAAAATTATCCGAGAACCCAAATAAAGCCAGCAGCATCCTTATCTACAGCAGTACCAGTAGGTCTAAAAGAAAGGATATAAAGAAGGGGAACCAGATTTACACTTGCTCTGACATTGTCTATGGCTGTCACTAGGAATCAGCCACCTCATTTGAGAGTCAAACTATTATTAAATGGAAATGTAGCACTTCCATCCTTTGGAAATTCCAGAGGCTCCTGAAACTCTCTTGCGCACCCTGAGGGCACATCAGAGGAAAGATCAGCCCTCCAGCCATCTGCAGCTACACATCAACAGGGCGAAAATAACAAAAAGAAAGTTGAGAAGAGTTTTATGGGAGAACCCCAGACATAGGCTAGGAGAACCTGAATCACAGTGGGCAACATCGGCCATCCTCTCCCCCTCCTTCACAGCAAGTCTGTGGCAGAAGTCTTCAAAACCTACAAACTTGTAGAGCACAGTAGGTACTGCCCTGACTGCAAGATATTCATGCTCAATTTCTATTTCCAAGGAAGTCTCCATCTTAGGTTCAAAGCATAGAGGGAGGCCAGGAGAAAGCCCATGCAATTGCGCAGGTTTCAAGGGAAAGGAGGCTGTAAACACTACCTCCATTAGCTCTGTAATCCCACCTCTTTTTTGTAACCGAAATAATCCCTCCAGATGATGGCAGATCTCTCAAATCTCACCCCCCGGCTTTCTTCCTTCCCAGCTTCACTTGGATTAAGGCAGATTTATTCTAGCATTCAGCTCTACAAGACCTGTTTTACATCAATGATTTCCTATTATGAGTTGCTGCATTATTTATTAGTTTTAAATGTACTGTTACGTAATCCCATCAAATGTACTTTTAATCTTAGGCAATGATCAGAAAGGTATGATAATGAAAGAACAATGCACTTTCAACACCAAGTCTTTCTTTTTCTAGGACTGTTAGTAATTATCCTTTATTTTTAGTAACCACATTTAACTCTCTATTGTCTTCTGATCCAGACATTATACCAGGGCTATGACCAATTCTACTCTCACTATTTTTCTAAGATCTTTCTTTGTAATGCAGTGCCTAGAACAGGAGCCAGCATTCAGCATTAGACTATGCTATTTATCTAGGGCTTGTTCTTAACTATTTTTCCACAATGCAGGATAATTTTGGATCATCACAGAAAATTGGGTTTATATTTGAAATATCTCAACCGTGTTTTGCTTTTACTGACTTTTTTTTCCCAGCAGATATTGCTAACATTGGCATGCCTTGCTGTTGTCATGGCAATGAAAGGAGTCTATATGTTTTTGGATGTGATTCAGAAATCATTTTATACAGAAATGGGACAACAATTAGAATAATGGACACGGGATGATTCTGTGCCACCAGTTAATAGACGGTCAATGGGAAAAAAAGGCAGAGTCCAAACCAGCAACAAAAGGCACTGAACATAAGCTCCTTGATTGGATACAAGACACCAAATTGCTACTTGTGAGCCCATCTTGCAATGAGGGCGGTGTGGGTAAAGCTTTGTCACTCTGGAGTGTGCCTGTGCAGTTACTTAACTAGACCAGGACCCAGATTTGCCCAAGTAATTGCTGCCCTTAATGTTCAGAAATAGATGAGAGTCTTGTACTGTATGCTCATCCCAGTAATGAAATGTCTTGAAACAACCGTCTCTCTGTGAGGGCTCATGCAAAAGCAAGACACTTCTCCCAGCCAATGAATTCATAACTTACATGAGGAAAAATAAAAAGAAAAATATTTTAGACAAATTTACCAGTTAAAAGATGAGGAAAGGAGCTTGTGTCAGTCACTGACCAGGTGTCGAAGAAGCAGTTGCAAACACGGAGAAACATGACTAAAGCCAGCCTACACCAATCTATGAAGCGTCTGAAAAAAAATTGATTGCTAGGCTAAAAATACCACTCACCTATGTCTTCCACACATTACTCGTCAGAACACTAGCCCTTTTCCTGTGGATCCAAGGTGTATGAGAGGAGCTGTCATTAGAACATTTTGCCTGGGCAAGGATGCCAAATGCGGAGGCATTGAAATATATGCATCTGTGTCAGTCACTAATTTCATCTTCTGACTCATGTTCTGGAGTGACAGTTCTCCGGCACAGCACTTCCTGTTCACACCAGTGAGCCATACTAACTGTTATTTATTAGAAAGCACTCTAAAGCCACATCCACACAGCCAGCTGGCTCTTATCCCAGTACAAAACATCACCGCCACAAAATCAGCACTTTCAGAGCTCGGAATTGCAGGTGGCTGTGTCACTTCCCTTCTTCTTCTGTTGGATCCCAACATGCTATCAAATGCAGAGTAGGAACCAGTCTGAAGTCACCTCAGATTTAAGATCTGATTAGATCCATCAGCATCCCTCCCTTTCTTTAGCTAGCTGGTAACTTTTCCAAACTCTTACAAGCCAGTCTGGGTGAAACAGTGTTCTGCCCCTCAGAAATGCCCTCAGCCAGACAAAACCAGGAAATGTGCCACAGAACAAACGGGAAAAACACACGGGATCCAGGAGGTTTCTTCCGGTTTGCACTGGAAGACAATGAATGAGAATAAAAAGGGGAAAAAAGAAGGATTATATGTGAACAACTAAGTAATAACTCCAAATAATTCCAAACTAATCTATGCATAGGTACAAAACATTTTGAGCACATGCAGCAAGAAGGTTATTAGAACTTCAAAAGGATTAGTAATCCACATTAGCTCAGTATGATAGCATCCACCGCACAGCTGAAGTGCGGCTTAAATATTGTGTCGTAATAATAATTATATTCATAAAGATAATACAAAGAGTAAAACAATAAATGACCAATGGTCGAAGTACCGTTAATAGGATTGCCACTCCTCAGCTGTACTCTTACCAGATGTTCACAATATCTTTTGGGCCTTATGAGTGAGTTCTGGTCCTCTGCTTTCTTTTAAGAGCCACTGTTGCACAATCCTGCAGTTGTGTCCCCGCTTCATATCCCTTTAGCAATACAGTTAGGAAAAGAAAGGTATTGTCACAGTTGCTTCACACACACACCCCCCCGTCATATTCTTTCCCACTTAGTGAGCAAGGCAAACTGAGACCAACGGATGGAAACATGGAAAAGAGAGAAGGCAGAGCTCTAACATCACCTTTGTGCTTACTACTGGAGGACACAGATGCAAACAGACTGAAACTAGTTGTCCCTTTGCATTTAAAACAAAGAGGTCATCATCCAGCTATCATGGCCCTGGAGCAACAGAGGCAAACAGTCTGGTTAGTCTTGGCAGGACACAGGGGGATGCACAGGAGGACTGCCAATACAGTACGCACAAGATGTGTGCCTGTGCACATTAACTTCATGCACAGTAAACTCACTGCTGTTCCAAAAAGGAGCAGCCACAGTATTTCACGAGTTAATATTTATTAAGAGTTGCATCATATGAAACTGGACTCAGTAGCAAAATAACACCTGAGCCAGTTTTAGCAAGCACAAGAATTCTGTTTTGCTTCAAAGAAATTCTAGAGAGGTGAAAAACTTAAGGGATAAGGGGTGAAAAACTTAAGGGATAGAGATGAAAATTAAAGTTTACGCAGCACTGATCCAGTCTCAATTTTCATAAGGAGAAAAAAAAAGTAATACTTTAATTAGTTATCTAGAGGGCTTCAGTTAAGCAGAAAGCTTCTATCTTTTTCCATTCAGGCCATCAGACCTTGAAAAAGTCCCCCTCCTATTTTTCTCTGAAATGGGCATAATGCCCATTTTGCATAAATGCAAAATATTACTATACTTTACCATAATTGTTCTATGCAAGATCCTATTTGTGATTTCTTCAGCAAGAGGCATTTAGTTTTGTAAGTCAGAACATAGCATTAATTTTATAAAAGTCATAAATAAATATTAAGCCTAGAAAAAGCAGCAGTTCTTTATAGTTGTGATTGTTTTATTTTTCTTTGCAGAATCCAGACAGATAAAAATGGTAAAGCTAACACACAATGCTTAAGCAGTTGGCCACATGAAGCCTGAAGGCCTGAAAGATACTGTAAAACATTTTCTCTCTACAGGATATTCTAATGCATTGTTTAGTATTATTAAAAATAATGACTTCTTCCATTTTCTCTAGGAGATCATTCCTCAGATAAAGACTTTTTTGGAAAAAAAAAAAACAACCCTCTATTTTCATCCCAGAATTCCTCTTTCTGAACTTGAGCTACAAAAGCAATTAATTTTCCTCTGAGTTTATAATCTTTTCCAACTTAAAGCTGTGTCACTTCCTTGCTCATGCTCCATTCCACCAATTCACTAAACTATATTTTTTTCCTCTTTTCCTATTAGTTATTCCCCGCCAGTCCCCTAACTTTTTTTTTAAGTGACTTTTCTTTGGCTTCTCTCAGTTCATTGATATTTTTCTAGTCTTTAACTGGAAGTGAATATTCTAACTGTTGTCTGAAAGCTGTACAATGAGGAATTATCCTTCTGTTTTCACGAATCAATGACTACTCTGTAATGCTAAAAGCAGTTTTTCTTTTACCATTGTTTTCATGTTTCCTCTTCTCCATTTGTTCATGCATTCATTTTTTTCCAGCAAGCACCACAACACAAATAATACCCTCCTACACCTTTCACTTTCCGATCTCAAAATGTTTTTCAAAAG
>NW_010122113.1:0-2125 GCF_000699245.1 Pterocles gutturalis | reverse complement strand
TTCCCTTAGCTAGGGAAAACACAAGGTATAAGTAGGATAATTATCGCATCCCAGTAGGTCTAGCACAGGTTGTGTTCCAGCTCAGCAATTTACCTGATATTCTACTTTTACAAAAAACCCCTGCTCATACTGGTCTTTTCAGAAAGAGACTGGTAAAGTTAAACATTGCTCTTTTCCGTCCCACATAGCTTCTTGGGCTGCTACCATTACAATACCTCGCTCTATCAACATCTTCATTTCAGAGAGGCAAAAAGCCTAGACAGATGAAGCAACTTTTCCAAGGCTATTCTGGAGCGTCAGGGTATAACTCAGAGCAGAGCCAGGAATACAGCTCATCTCCGCAACCCATTACTAGGGTTTAACTCAAAAGCCCAGGGGTCCTGCCCACGGGCATCTGGATTTATGTGTGCCATGAAGTCCTGGACTTGACAGACAGAAACACAGAGCACCCAACAGACATTTCCTCTTGCCACAGCTAATTCAGCCCTAAATCATCCAGAAAAGAGATTGTGATACAATACTGTGAAATATTGTGAAACACTAATAAACACTTCAACCAATTAACAAGTCAGTAAAAGACCAATACAGCTGTGCTGCTTAGGGCTCATCTGGTCTGTCCCAGCCTGCTTACACTGGTAAATGACTACAACAATTAGGAGCCAAGATGAGCCTTAGCGTGCACAACTTGAAGATACTAGTTCAATTTTCAAATATTAAAGGAAAAAAAATGGTTTTATAGAACCAGTCACATAGCCACCTACAGCTATTTTTCATTTGTCCTGATTCATCTGCATTAAAGAATTCACTCTAGCCTGAATAATCATCCAGCTGAGAAAAACATCAGAAATTCATCTGGTTATTGCTTCTCAAAAATCATTTGAGGTGCATTTTGAGGGGTTTTTAGGAGATGGGAGTTAAGTGTTTCTGGTTTTCTGTGTGTTATGGATGTACAGCAAAGGCTCATTTGGGGGGTTCATAATAGTGGGTTTGGGACAGCAAAAGCCAATGGGTAATTTTCTATGCATGTGCCTTGGAAAAGAAGAATGCATGCTCTAAAAGACACATCCTGGCCACATAGCTGGGGATGCTAAATTGCAATACCTGCTCACGATGGGTAGTACTTTTTAAAGTGTGTGACCAGAGAGCAGAAGTGTTCTGCTCGGCTGTGAGACAGGAATAAGCTGCAAGGAGGAAGAGGCAAGAAGCCTGTCAATACACTGGCAAACTCCTGCAAACAGGCTACCTGATGGCTGGGACATTTTTTTCACAATTTTTCTACAAGTGAAAAAGCCAATAAAATCCTATCATAAACATTTTTAAATAGGTATAGCAAGTAAATGGTGAAACTTTATTTTTTATTTAATTGTATCTTCTCTTGTACGGAGAACTGTTTGCTTGGTCACACATTCAGGATTTGGTATCATACATGCCCAAATGCCGTGCTAAGGGGCAAACCCATACAGCTGGCTACACTCCATTTCATCTTCCTCCTCAACCCTCCCTCAGCATTCAGCTCATTACTGTACAGGTTTTTCTTGCTGTTAGTCTTAATTCCCTCAAGCTGCCTATTTTTCCATCTTCCCAAACAGCAGGAACATTCAGCTCCTGAAAGGGCCCCAACAGCTAGTGGATGCTGCTGGCTGGGAGGCAGGCCCTGCAGGTGAGAGCGAGGCAAGGTGTGCAGCACAGCACCCAGACAGGGGTGTCCAGCCAGAGCAGTCCGGCCAGGCCGTGCAGCAGGCGGAGAGCGGGCAGACCAGAGGGCCCAGCATCCCACACAGCTTACCCAGTTACATGCCATTTGATGGCTGTCCTGGGTTAAGCAGAGAGTTAACTTTTTTTTTCTCTTCTTCATAAATAGCTAGCAATAAGCTATGTTTTGGATTTATGCTCAGGAGGAGCTGATAAGACCGATGTTTTGTTGTGATGCCAAGGTTGTCAGACGAGCAAAGAGGCACAGTCCAGCTGCTAGCCTAGGGTTTGCTCTTAGGTTAAGATTGAGAACCAGAGTGACCAATGGTATTCCATAACATGCACGTCATGCCCAGTATATAGGTATGGACTCCCGGAAGAGTGCGCTCTTTTTGCTTTTTTTCCCCTTGGGCTCCAGATCATCTCACTTCAG
>NW_010122112.1:0-4098 GCF_000699245.1 Pterocles gutturalis | reverse complement strand
GTGAGGCTGACCAGTCTACAGTTACCCGGTTTTTCAGTTTGTGAACTGAAAATCAACTTTACCTGTATACTAAATACATGCAAACAATCCTCAGTAATTCATTCAGGTACAAAAGAGGTGCAAAGTCATCGTGCTGTGTATATGCACAGATGTGCCTGACATTGTTACAGCCCTCTTTCCCGCTAAGGCACAAATTACATATTTACAATAAAATCCCCAAACCCTCATAAACGTACTGTTCACTCCTTTCGTAGTGTTAAAAGGACCTTGCGACCAGTGACGTGATGTGAAATTTGCTATGCTTAATTCTGCTCTCATTTAAATCAATACAGCTTACACTAACTTCGTTGTGCACCTCATGCATCGTCTGAGCAACGAAAAATTGATCAGGAAAACGCCTTCCAAGCAAACCAGGACCTGAGTAATAGCACCATCTAGGGGCATCAGTTTCTGGAGCGACATTTAACCATAAATTATTTGTATAGAGCTATCTTTAAAAGCTTTATCTTCAATACATTATCACGAAGCAGTCTGAGGAATTTTGATTTCTTTCTCAAAGCTTGTCTTGCTATCCTGTTCCGAGTGTTGAAGAGTTGGGGGTTGGTTTAAGTTTTCATTTCTCTGTTCTAATATAAAAATCACAACATAGTTGACACAAGGAATTTAGAACCACAACTGAACAATCATAACTATACTTGTACTTGTTATTGCAGTATTCCATAATCACGTTAGTAGTGCTAGTTATGCCTGAAATTTAAATGGTGCAGTAAAGAGAACGAAATTGTGCGTTTGAGGGGATTCTCATGAAATTACTGTACCTCTTTCCCCTCACTTACGGCAACACAGTATTCCTTAGCAAAGGCACTGTTTCACTATGTAGAGAATTAACTTAATCTGCTGCTTAAAATTTTTAAGCCTAGAAATATCAGGCACAGTATACACCTGCAGTAAGAAGCAAGTCAGACAGCTTCCACAGAGAAATGAGAAGAAGGTGCAGAGCAAGACAGCCACATCCCATCTCTTCCCATGGAATGTCAAGACGTTTAGAAAAACACCTTTGGAAAACAGATCCTTGGCAGTTATCACAGAACCCATAGTGAATTTCCCCACAGGTCTCTTAAAATTCAAGCACTGATGTACACTAAATCCAAGTGAGGGTTGTCACTGAAAAAGGTCATTCTGTTTAATTTTCAGCTCATCAGCTCCTGTTCACCATGCAGCTACCTGAGCCCTCCTCCTGACTTTGAGAAGGGATCTGCAAACAGGTGATGCTGACAAACCCTTTTGGCCACAGTCCTCAAAGGCATCTGTTGCTGCCATTGGAAAAAATAATTTTGCAAGTGTCACAATATTTTTATGGTAGCAAAATAATTCTATCTGTAGCAATGGAAACACCTCTGTAATAACAAACCTATACAGCATTAATACTCTTTTATAAGACTTGAAAAATCACTAAAATGAGCTTTGCTTCTAAAAAATAAATGAGAAATCAACCCCCATGTAATAATGTGTGTATTTATATGAAAAAGGAACTTCCTTCTCTAGTGTTACTGTATAATAAATGCCAATCAGCTTTTTCCTCAAACAATAAAATCTCCTATTGATGACTATTAACACAGATGAAAAATGATGGATTGAAAATATACAAGCACACTCATATATCACTGTACTGTCTCAAAATGGTAAAAGCATTAAAAATTCTAGTACATTGACTTACTGAAGTGGTGTACTCTTTTGATAAACTCAATAAATATTGCTAACGCACCATGTTCCTCATTAAATTAACAGGAGTTTATTGATTGAAGCGTATGACTGCAAGCTGTTTTTCTCCCAGAAGGGAGCAGACGTTCAAACACGACGTTGGGTAGGTAAGAAGAGTAATGCCATACTCTCTTCTGATGTAACTTAAATCTCACTTCGCTAGAGGGAAAAAACAAAATGCTTTTTTTTTTTTTTGAAGTTCAGTTAAGTAACCCAGCAACTAAACAGTAAGTATTCCAAATCATGTAGCACCGACCTTGACTCATCAGTGCCTACAAGATAACTGTGCAGCTTCATGACCCTTTTAAATCAGCAAGACTGCAAGAAGGAAACTCTCTGAAAATAAAAGGGTACCTGCAAGTTATTACCAGAGGCCCAACCCAGAATTACTTACTCAGACCAAACTTTTCAACAAGTGCACGTTTGGGATTCTTCATTTCCCGCCCCCCCCACCCCCCAGCATTTTTGAAAATTGCATCTTAATAACAGACATACAAATTCAAATAGATGAAGCAGCTGTGACTGGCACAGACTCCTCCCGTGGAGGTTATCCTGGCAGCACCCCCTGCTACCAAATTTGCCATTTATGCCCAGTAGAACAGTTTTGACCTCCAGTGCATCACAGATTACCTTGAGCTGTACCATTGCATGTTTGCCTGTCACATATTGCCAAGTAAAGAAAATTTTGAGCAAGTGCCCCTCCCAATGACTGACTCTCTAGGGCTGCAGCTTGCTACGTCCAGCATGCAGACCGCCTGTCAAAGCAATGCAAGCTCTGGCAATAAATCCGTCATAAAAATATAGACAACAGTAGATGATCTTAGAAGCACTTCAGCCTTGTAGAGACAAGCAGACAAGTTGATTGTAACCCAGATTTACAATCCAAACTTACACTTTTTTGCTGGAAGTATTTAAAGACTCAGTACTTCTCGAGCATCACAATAACAATACTGTAAACCACTCCTGCCCTTTCCCTCACCTTCAGGTCACCCACAACACCTTAAAAAATTATTTTGGACTTGCCACAAATGCCCTATGAAAGAGACAAACCTTCAAAAACCAGGCACATTATAAATACCATATATAACTGTGTAATTTATTGAATAACTGTGAAATTATGCCCTCATCTTTTATATTACTTTATTAAACCACTTTGTGGAACTAATTAATTACAAAATACCTTAAGCTGGGAAAGGGAATATGCAAATTAATGTTATAATCACTCTTTACTAAGAAAGAAAAGGACATTCTGCTCAACTTGCCTGTATTGACAGACATGATTCAGTCAAATATCACTGAAAAGGGATAAGAAAAAGGGATGGATTTGCCATCGGAAAACTTGCAGTTTGCATCAGAAATTTGCACTCTTTGCATGCACTGTTGTTTTGTGTACTTTAATTACCTTGTTTTTCACTGGAAAAAAAAAAGTCAAATTAATCAGTCTCTAAAATATTAATAATTTATCCTAAACTAGAAAGAATTCTAATATTTCACGAGAAAATGGACCTATCTTGTTTCTGTAAATGGTCCGAACCTCATACTGACAAAAGCTGTGCTTGGGTAGCTTTCAATCAGAAAAAATAAAATGCCTAGTATCCTTTTCCTTATTCTGTTATCTCAGCATTGAAACCTTCAGATAGCCCTCTGCACTATGCTAAAAAAACTCCCCATGTTTTGACTGGATTTGTGTAAAGACCGTCAATGGTAACAAGAGGAAAAGAAAAAAATAACAACAGTAATTCCACCACTAAAACAGACAAACATCGCATTCAAGTTCTTTGAAAGTTACGTTTCCTCTATTCTGACAAAATTCATAAAAAGGTAGAAGTCAATTGAGCACAAATGGTTCGCTGCAGCATTAACATCCCGACAGCGAGGGGACAGCAGACCGGGCTAAACAACCTTCCCCTGAAGGTTTAATCTCTGGTCTTGTTCAGAGTTCTCAAATACTTCAGGAACTTGGCTATCAGGCTGTTTCCTCAGTCCTGGAAAGTCTGCAGCCACACGATTGCTTGCGTTAATGTTCAAGGAATAGCTTCTATTTTTCTGACATTCTGTAATGCCTAATTAGTCAGTTGCTTGGGAGCTAGTTACTCATTCCTTCCTTGGAAAGATATTTTCTCTGGCATCCTTTAAAATGACCCCCACGAGGGCACATTTCTGCAGCACCACTTTACACAAGACCTTCCTCAACGTGAGGACCAAGAGGATTGACAACAGACCATGAAAGGCTGATTTGTATGCAGCTCCTTTTCTTCAGCAGTGGTCTACCACAAATGCCCCAGTTCTCTTTCACGGAACATATTACTATCAATAATATAATAATAATAATAATAA
>NW_010122111.1:0-295 GCF_000699245.1 Pterocles gutturalis | reverse complement strand
CGCGAGGCCACCCCATAGCCCCCCCATAGGGCCACGAGGCCACCCCATAGGGACATGGGGCTGCCCTATAGGGACATGGGGCTGCCCTAGGGAGCTGTGGGGCCACCCTATAGGAAGGCAGGGTCCCCTATAGGGCCGGGGGCCCCCCTATAGGGCCGGGGGTGTGGGGTCAGGCGCTGAGGAAGAGCCTCTTGTACCACTTGTTCATCTGCTCGAGGAAGATGAAGGTGAGCACGGTGTGCGGGCCCAGGCGGGCGTAGTAGGGGGTGAAACCTTTCCAGAGGCTGAAGAAGCC
>NW_010122110.1:4911-12824 GCF_000699245.1 Pterocles gutturalis | reverse complement strand
GCTGCTGCCCTCCAGACTCATGGACCACCGCTGCTGCCCTCCAGATGAAGGATTTGGAACAAGAGGACTGCCAAACTGCTACCATTGGGTTCCTCTTCTTTATTCAGAGAGGCTTTTGTGGTTTCTTGGACAGAACTCTGTACCCTTTCCTCAAAATGACAGAAAAATCTTGGCTGAAAGGCAACTTTGGAGGTCATCCTGTCAACCCTAAGTACCATGCTCAATTCACAATTCCCTGCCTGTTAAGTCAGGATGACTAATTCTGAAAGAAAGCACAAAATTAGTATTTGTCCTCTCGTTAGTACAAGACATTAACGTAGCCAGAGCATCTAAAGCAGCAAGGAAACAGTACTGTGCAAACTGGGAATAAATAACACAATAATTTATGTAAATGATGTTAGACACAGCAGGTTGTTCCCCTTTGCCTTTGGTGCCAAACAGCTCATCTTCTCTCCCAGCTCCGGTGTTTCTGTCCAGAAGTATTAAACACATCAACACACAGGCCCATTGAAAACATTTAGAGTTATTTTGGTTACTTCAGTTTAAAATAAGTAAATGCTCAACAGGAGCAGAGAAAAAAAATAAAGCCAGTGGGATCTCAAGATTTTTCTACAGCAAAAAATAATGAACAGTAGAATCTCTCTGTCTGGGGGAAAAAAAAAAAAAAGTTACATTTCCAGAAAATGATGAAGTTCCTAATGAGAACAGAGTTCTGTTTTGTGGAATTAGAAGTGAAGAATCACCTTTCAAACTAGAGGACATTCAACTTAACATAACAGGGATTTATAATAGTAACATTACATTCCCTACAACATGAATATACCACATAGGGACTGCAAGATTTTTTTAACGGGCTGGATGATTTGTCGGAAACTCAAGAGCAGTCACTGCTGAGCCGGTTGAAGGTAACCTGAGCACCCCAGGGTCCCATGCCAGGGCATAACCCGATCACCTACAAAGATTAGAAAGGAATGTTCCTCACATGTGTAGTCCTCAGCAGCTGGCTCTGTGTATCACAGGGCTCGGTGCTTGTTTTTTAACCATTTCCTTGTGTGGAAGTTTATCAGCACTCCTAGGTGAGGTACACAGTGGAACTGACTCTGTATAGCAAACACTGTTCTCTTATCCTTTTACTATTGTATGCTTCTTTGGTGAGAAATAAAACAGTCCTATTACATACTTCAATGTGCAGATGCCTTCCAAGGTAATTCATTTACACTAAATGTTTTGCTTCCAGTTCTCATGGTCCACCAGACACTGTAAATGAGCATGTTACACAAAATAAAAATGCATAGCTTTACACTGAGGCAAATAAGCTTAGCATCACAAAGTTATTCAAATATATAAAAAATATGAAAGTTTCTCGATTATAATTTGTGCGTATTTCTTACATAATTTAATTGGATTTTACTTACAAGGTAACATGATTTAAAAGCCACCTTTCAATGCTGTAGGCATCACTGATAATCTTTTAAAAGCTGCACATAATATATAAGATAATAAATCCTCCTCAGACCAAACCAGACAATTCAATAACAACATGAACACCCTCCTACTCGCTGTAGTTTCCACAATGCCACCAGTAAAATCCAGCTTCTCACAGTCACAGGGGTGAGCAGAGGGGCCAGCTCTGCAATCAGCCCAGGATGCTCAGATATTTCACAGATCTTGGTAGGGAAAAAAGAAAAGGAAAATACTTCACCTGCCACTTTCTCTTCTTATCCCACTAATGCCTTAAGTCAAGCTCCTCCTTTAGCAGTATGTGCTAGGATGGGATGGGAAACATTCCCAGACACACCTTGGGATATGTATTTATCTGTAGGTCAAAATCAATACTTTCTCTTCAGTTTAAAAACTTGTGAAGAACTATGATAAAATGTTTATCAATAGTCTGTTTATAGAAAGACTTGAATACACAAATATCTATTTACACGCACACATACTCACACAAACTCTTACATCAGGATTACATAAAACTGTGTTTGAGCCAGAGTTACTACATACTGTACAAACTTAAAGATTGCATTTATACACTGTCTTTTGAATGATGTGAAAAAAATAGATATGGATAGCTAGAGAAAGGAAGGAGAATCATTTTTAAGACTGTGCTCCGAGCAAAGCTGTGCTCTACTGACAACAAAGTGGACGCACCAGTGACAAGTTTTCCCTTTTCCTTTTTCCTCAATAAGGCATTTAAATCAAACTGCAAAGGGGACCAGAAATAAACAAACACAAGCTGTATTTTGGAAAGGGCAAGTGACCACAGCTAACAGGTGCATCAGTTCTGGCAGTGAAAGCAGGTGATTCGTACAACCAAGGAAGCATTGAAACAGGACGGTGCAGAAGGGAAGAGGCACACCCAGAGACTCCTCACAGCAGGCACAGTGCTACTTGTGTAACAGCACCAAAAACTACTGGAAATGCAGAGTTCCTTATCAGTAACAGCACTTCCACAAAGGCAAGCTCCCATCCCTGAACAGGCAGATAAGTGTGGCTGATACAGCTCAAGCGTGTCAGCTTTTTGACAGTTAACCCGTGTCTGGTCAGAGTCAGCCAGGCAGGTTAACTACTCATTTAAACCCCATCAGCCAGCTTTAGTCTGCTCATCTAGCAGAAGAGTAACTCCGTTCTGTAACAACAGAAAATATGGATAACGCTCAGGCAAGAGGGCAGGAGAGGACTGAAAAGCGAGCCTGGAGCGGGCTGCACTGAAAGGACACCCAAGGGTGGCAGCAGAGGGACTGCCTTCCTTTCCAAACGCTGGGAATCACTGAGCCTTTGATCACTGAAGGCAGTTTGCTGTGTCTTAAGACGCCCCTCCTTCACCAGAGGAGCCTGGGATGAAGCAAAGCTAAAAGTGGGCCAGACCGTCTGAAGAAAGACACTCCAAGCAGGCGAAGGAGTTTTGTGGTTTGGCTTAACCTCCCTGCAGTTTTTCCCCATGGGGTAAGGATGGAATGGTCTTCCAGGTGGAGATGCAAACATCGTTTCCCCTCTTACAGAAATAAAAGTGCAGAGCCCTACCTGCTTCCACAGAGAACAAGACCCTACACCCTCCCTGATGGGACCCCTCAGCCCATTGCTGTCACTGCACTACTGCCAAGCTGCTGGATCTTCGTCTGTCCTTCATGGGGCATCGGGTGGAAGTGTCAGCCTGCCATGAAGAAGAGACACAGCCTTAGCTGGTCTGTACGTGGACACTATAAGGGGAGGACCTACATAAACACAGATTCAAAACACAGACTCAGCTCTGCTCGTGGGGCTAACCCGCCACCTCTAGGCTGCTCCAGTTTGTGAGATGAAATTACGATGAGACACACCACAAACTTCTGGAGTAGGCAGACAAACACCTGTCTTACCTTTTTGTCATAGCAATCCCCTCCAGCCAGGTCACTGGTGGGCCCGATGGGTCTGTTTGTCTAATGGAACATTACATGTTCATTAATACTTTTGTTTGGATTAACTAAGCACAGTGCCATCAATCTAAGTTTCTCCTCAGCTTCACCGCACGTGAACTTGTCAGGTGCTGCTTCTTTGGCTCCCACGCTCCCTTTAACGTCTCAGTATTTTCCCCTTTCGAACAAAAATGAACTCTCCCCCAAGAGCCTGCTGGACACACCATGTTAGCCAGCATAACATCAACCTCGGGCCTGGGGATGTTCTACGTCTTTCCTTAGTTCTTACCCCCTGTCCTTCCCATGCAGAGCAAGTTCTTGATGGGAAGAGATTTCTTGCTTCTGGAGAGTTCTCTGCTACCTTGTATTCTTCTGTTAACTTCCACATGATGCCCACATTCCACCTTACCCTTAGATTTTGTAAAAATGTAACTAAGAACAATTAAATCCGTCTAGTAATGGATATTTGGGTTTGATACGGGTTTGAGCAAATAAAATTTTGTTCGGATCCTGTTCACCTACCTCAGCATATAAAATTCCCTAGCTCTGCTCTTATCGCCTTTCCTTGCCAAAAAGTCCAAATCCTTTTCCATTAATAAAATATTTTGTTCCAAATGTACCAGGATGCAAAAGGTTCACAGGCTGTTTTTCTAAATTAACATTCATGCCATTTTCGTACCCAGTCACAGGTAAAGCAAACAGGTTCTTGAAATAAGAGATCTTCTTTTCAACATGAGGTTTAATCCATAAGGAGTTCAGTTAATGTGTTGTGATAGGTGGTGTAGGTTCACATTACCATCTTCTTGTACATCTGCATTTAAGTTTCACGGTGCAGCGTAATTGGACCTTCACAACATCACTTTCCACCCATGGGCAACAGATCATGGTACCATTTGTAAAAGAGCTTATTACAAAGAAAGTAATGGCCTGATAACATTAGAAATATAAAGAATGACTTCACAAATGGAAGAAATTTTACCACTAACAATTGAGTCTGTTGGAGTTTGCGTTAGAGAAACACACAGTAAGAATCTGGAGGAAAACACATCAGAACTGTAAGTCTTTATCCCAAGGGAAGATTTACTGGTCGCTTTCTCTCAGACTCCACAGGAGAGTACTTTCCAAAACAATTAACGTAATTTGAAGGCTACAAATCTATGGCCAGAGACTTTACAGACCAAGAAAGTTACAGTTGGTACGATTCAGCTCTGTGTGCCACTCCATACCATCTTGGAGCCATCACAGGAACTGTGCCAATAAATTTCCTGGAGGAAACAAAGCAGCAGCAACACGGGGCAGATTCTGCTGCTGGCATCACCCCATTCAGTTATTTCTCACTCGTATTGCTCTAGCAGCTAAGAACAAGAGGAACTATACAGTCGCAATAAGAGATGGGCTTTCCCCCCCAAGGGCACTCTTACTCTAAGACAGCACAGAGGACCATGTCTGGACAGCAAGGAGCACTAGGAAACAGCACCATCCCTATAATTACAGTGCACCAGTCCTCACAATGGACTAATTTTTTTTTTTTTTTTTTTGGGCAAAAGAGTCTTAAGGTGAAATACGAAGAAGAAACGAGAGCATGGAAGAAAGGACACCAGTGCTTATTATAAAATTTAACATATGGGCAAACGAAGTCAGCATCTTAACTGAGGAGAAACAACAACTTTAATCCTGATGTGGCAAGTCTGATGCCAGACAAATGACAGGCACCAGTCAGGTTGTGGAGCTGGGACCCCCGCAGGCTCCGAACGCCTGGCTATTGTTCCTGACTGTGTAACACACAGGACCTGGCACCCTGCCTCCCTGCTGCACAAAGCCAGGGAAGGGAAGCTCAAGGCCCTCAGAAATGGAGTCACTTTAATATGTGTCATGTTGGTAGACTCTGCCTGAAGCCCTTTTAATTTTTTTTTAAACTTGCTATTATAAATGTCAGTCTTCCTGGATTTAGTCTTAAACTTGACCAGCTTGACTAATTGGATCAAGAAAGGAGCAGATTTGAAGCTCATAATCATATGAATAATAATTAGTGAACAGCAATTCTTCAATACAACTGATTTTCTATATCCAGAAAACAGAAAACTTTTAATCAGGATGATGGCACACTGCTACTGCAAAGCAAAGTCTCTCCTCATACCTACAGGATACACTGCCACAACATCACACCTACAGAACACCCCGACTGCCAGGGGAATTGTTCCTGCCTGCTGACACCTGCCAGGTGGAACTGAGAGCGGGCGCCCCAGGGCCGCACAAACACCTTCTGCAAACGCACACATTCCCACTGCCTGTTCCCGTTCCACTCGCATCAAATGCCTCTGGCTCCCGCTCCCCACGCCGGCTGGCTTCTGGACTCAGCCTTTGTTCCTGCCCCATTTAGGCTGCTTCATACACACACCCATGATATTTTTTTTATATTTACATACTTCATCACAGCAAATATTAATTCTATGCATTTAGTCAAAGGTGTTGACTCCAGTTTGTTTGCAGATTTCAACAGGGGCAATAACCGCCCTCTCTGGAAATACTATCACAGAGAACAACAGGGAAATAAAGCACTTTTTTTTTTTCCTGGGAAAAAGGTGCCTGCTTCACCTGCTTTTGCTGTGTCACATCAAGCAAAAGAAATCACACATTTCTGTCTCACATTTTTTTCTTTTGATTACCACATAGGTATCCCCATGCCCTCACTGAGGGGCGACAAGATTAATAACGCAGTCAGTGGAAATATTGCTGCACAAAGTGTTCAGTACAGCCAAGCGCTTCCTTAAGTTAGGCTGCACCTAAACAAGAGTCAGCACGCTGAGCTCCTTCAGAGAAATGAAGCAACTGCTCCTTCTGTTTGAAGAGCTTGACAAGAAATTGGGCTTTGCTTGTCAGTGCAACCAGGCATAAATCTCATCAGTCTGGTGTAAAGTTTTTAACAGAAATTTCTGAAACTATTACAGTGACATACACAGAAGAATTAAACAAAACAAAACAAAAACCACAAAACCAACCAAACACAAACCTAAGTGTTATTTAAACAAATGGTTGGAAGCGTTCTGTCCCAGTAGGAAGGAAAGACGTGCCTGTGGGAAATTGAGGCAGAGCTAATGGAAGGGTACAGCTGTCAGAAAATGCTACTGCAGAGCACATCAAAAATCCACAACTTCAAACAGAAGTATTCAGGTACTCTATTTACAGCAATGCTCAAAAAGCTAACCATGTCTCAAAGGAGTCATGACATACGGGGGGGTTTAGACCAACTCCACCCAGATCTGTCCGTGTCCTGATCACACCATCCATCTCCAAAGATAACTGGATACAGAACATTCTAACTCCAAAATTCACCGGCCTCATGAATGCAGGGCAGCGAGTGTGCCAAGATCCCGTGGTTAAGTTACATTTCTTCAGCTGCTACCTGTATCACCGAAAAGTGAAACAGGCTCAAAGAGAAACAGAAACAAAGTTCACTTCATGAAACCTTGAGTTACAGTATTTCACCTTGTAAAATGAAGGAGCAGGTGAGGGTCCTGGAAATGCTAGCACTAGCTGATAGATCCAAGAATTTGTCTCTGTACTAAGAAGTCACATCTCTGGTGTGCCTGTCTGTCCCTTGTGTGTGTCTGTGTGTGTCTGTACGTCCTTGCCAGAAGCAGTCTCCAGAGGCAGGGAAAGTCTCAGGAGGTGTGTGAGCTCATGCTGCAGGATGTGTCCCCAGAACACTTGCACAGGCATGACGAGTGAGTTCTGGCATCTGATCAGTTCTGGTTTACCCAAACCTGTGATTTTGAAGAGAATAGTTCTTGCGTTATTTGCTGCCTTGCCCCATACTGCAACCAGACTGAAACTAGATGCAAGGGGTCCCTGAGCAAGTGCTCTGTACCGAGAAAGCCTCCAGCAGGGAAAGCTCTAGCACTTGGAGCTTGTTGGGGTTTTTCGTTTGGTTGGTTCGTTTTGGGTTGGGTTTTTTTAGCAATACTAGCTATTGTTTACTTATTTCCTTATTTTATTTCCTTATTATTTCCTTATTATTTCCTTATTATTTCCTTATTATTATTTTTAAACTATTTTAAATATAGCCAAGTGAACCGTCTCTATTTTATTTCTGGAATGGTTGAGTATGTAAAAGCCTCTGAAGTCTGCAGCACATTCCATACGTTAAATAAACCGGAGCGGTATTTATTTATAACTGAAGAGACAAAGTTCATTAGAGAGGACTCAGTTCTTCTGTTTGCCAACAGGATGACTAATCAGCAAGTGTGTGCTGGCCAGCCATGCCAGAACACGCCAGCCTCGCAGCTCTGCGCTAACCAGACAGCACACGTTATCGAACGTCCCGCGGTGCTGATCACAACACTCAGTGGAAGGTGGGAGACAAGGCTGGGGGACAAAGACATCTCCAGGAAATCAGGCACCGTGCACTCTGCTGCACCTCGGACAATTTGTTTTATTTTCTAATGTGGAAAACTCACAAAATTATTATATTAGAAAATGTGAAGGTAAAGCAGGGCTAGTTCAGACACAGCATCTGGG